>NC_134573.1:106030274-106072774 GCF_050947875.1 Dermacentor variabilis
CATGAGTACTGTTTACTAAGGTTGTAAAATAGCTATTAAATGCATTTGCAAGCGTCTCATTTGATAAAACTTTATCACCTAATGTCATTTCTCTTGTAGTCGTGTTCTTATCTCCTCGCCCAAGAAAACCCTTAATACGCTTGCAGACAACATCAGATTTCTTTATTGCGTCATTATTGAACAAAATATCCAAATACTGTCTCTTCTCTCTACACGAAAGACTATTTGCTTTGTCCTTTTGTACCTTAAATTCATGCAAAGCTTTTTCAGTCCTGGTGTCAATAAAAGCTTTGTAGAGGCGGTTTTTGGCACGAATTTCATGGATACAGTTTTTATTTATCCATGGTTTTTTGGCTTTGAGTGCTGGTTTAACTACTTTGTATTTGAAGCATATATAGGTCTCCTTAAACCTAGCGCAGAAGTATTCATAAGCAGTTTCTGGATCACTGGGGCACATAAGTTCTGACCAATCTATTAGCGATATTGCCTCTCGAAAATACTTCAAGCTTTGCATATTGACATAACGAACCATTTGTGGGAAACGGTGTTTGCGTGTTGAAGATGAGCACTGGGTCATGAAAAGAAATATTGGAAGGCGATCACTTATATGAGCACTCACAACACCAGATAAAATGTTAGAATGGTACATGTCGGTTATGAAGACGTCAATTAATATCGATGTATGTGTTGAAACACGAGTCAGACTATTATAACATTTTCAAAACCATTTGAGTCGATTGTCTTGCGAAGTTCTTCTCGAGAAGTAGAAGCCTTCAAGAAATCAATTTTTAGATCTCCTGCCAGAATTAACTTGTAACCATTATCAGTCACCCCCAGCACAAACATTTTTCCATAAAAGATAGAAAGTTCTGCGTGCTCGATCCTGGTGGTTGATATAGGACGCAGAGAACATTGTCGTTGCACTGAACATAATGATAATCCAACGTAATAAGGGGAAAAGATGCAACAATGTTGCACCGGAGGGGGCTTTTTGCCATTAACAGAACGCCACTTCCTCTTCGACATGATCGATTCATAAAAATTGTTGTGTAGCCGGGCAACTTAAGGACTTCCAATTCACATTGATACCATGTTTCTGTCACCATCAGTATGTCAGGAGCAAAGCCAAGCGTAGCGATGAGTGCAAGAATCTGTTCCTCTTTATGACGGGCAGGCTGCGCATTAAGATGGATAAAAGATAAGCAGTTCTTATTTTTGTCATGCAGGCTGCCAACTTCATGCGGCGTAAGATATGATGCGTGCGTAGCGCTTCCAGACATGACGTCATCATTAGTAGCCATGAAACCTTGGTTAGTCAATTTTTTCTAGATCAGAGACGTGCATTATTTGCAACGACCGGGAGGATTCACTTTCTATAGCGAAAATCTTGCCGTCCCGCGTCCAAGCGAAACGCCAATTCTTTTCCCTTTTTCGTGCGATCGTCATGCCCGAAAGTTTTTTTTTTTCAATTCAGAGCACAGGCGTTCATTTACAACCACTGCACAAGACTGCGTGTAGCCAAGATCAGTGACTTGGCTTGACCAGGAGTTTTGTTGAGGACTGCGTCGCGTTTTGATGGGCTGCAGAACTGTACCACAATGTTGGACTGCCCGGAAGCCCTCGTCGGAACTCTGTGACAGACCTCAACATCATTTTCACTAATAGGGTCACCTACGACTTCTCCGACTTTTTTCCGAATGGTAGAAAGGTTCTCGCCCTGTGAAGTCGGAACAACTTTGATTTCCAGATTCTTATTTCTGGAATATTGGTCTAGTTGTACGATTCAGAGCTCAGCTTCCAGTACACGCTTCTTCAGTAGTGTGCAATCAGAAGTGAGGCAAGCGTTCTCAGCCTTGATTTCAGCGTTTTCTTGCTGAATATTTTTCATGGTGGTACACACTTCCTTAAAACATTTGTTGATATGATCCAGACTGTTCTTAATCTCTGTATTTTCCTTCCTAAATTCTCTTTCCGGAGATGCGCGCATATCACGAATTTCTTGCTTCAAATCTTTCAGAGTTTTTTCCTCTTCAGGGGACATTGCAGCAACACACAAAAAACACAGAAAAAAAGGAGACTTTGGCAGTAGCAACAGCAGTAGAAAAGCAACGCGAATAGTTCATTCGCATACAGCGGAGTCACAGAGTACGCCGTGCTGTCCCCCTGCTGCCGCCGCTGCCAAGTGAAGCGTCCCAGTGCTTGCGTCGGGTTTATGTAGAGCTGACACTGCGGTCGCTGCGGTATGGTGATGACGTATACCATGACGTAAAGGCGGGCTCGTGGCTTGTCACGGGATGATCATGGGCGGCCGATACATCGATGGGGCTGGCGGACGATAGGCAATCTGCGAGGCATAGAAGAGGAGACACAGCGTAACCCGTGCTGTCCCGCTGCCAAGTCTAACTGACGACAGCCCCGTCAGTTATTGACCATTGAGTGTCGGCATTCATGGTATAGGTAAGGCTTAATCGCGCCGACAGTGGCGATCAGAGTGACCGCTGAGTAGCAAAGTTGACCAAAGTTCAGCTGAATTTTGGCACTCTGACTGGATGGTTAGATGCCTTCTAAGTTGCAAGCACTTGAAACATCTAGCAACTGGAGCTCGAGAAAAAGTCTACCTCACTGCGCAGCGCATAACGCATGCCGTATCTGTCATCGTGGCTTGGCTTGTAGTCCGGTGTACTTATAATGCATATATAAGGTGATGTATCACTTGTAGAGATGGTGAGTGATGTACAAGACAGAGTTAAAAGGTATGAGCTAAAGATCCAACTTTTTATCGAGCTAGCTTGCACCTAGAAAGACAAGAAGGGCTCCAACCACAACGATAGCAGCGAACACAGTCGTCGGTTATATAATTTTAATTTACGGAGCAAGTCCGTCCACTATTTATACATGTATCACTGTCGTCTTAGAGTAATCACTGGTGCTCGCCTACTGTGATGAAAATTTTAAACTCGTACAGCAGTGAACAACAGCGGGTGCCTCTTATACGCAATTAGATGGAAATGCGACGTGTAGTTGCTATGTAGCTCGTCTCTAAGCAAGTGTACATTATGGAGTCTGAATTAGACTGCTGTTAGAAATGCCGGTGAACCTAGAAACGAAAAAACGCATTGGAGTAGTTTGAGAGTTCTTCACGTTTACATTTTTGAGCACTGCACATTCCAGAAGGTTCATGCTTCCGCATTCTGATTATTCCAGACTCCTCACACCATCGTCATAATTTCAGAATGGCACCCGATTGTTGCCATGCCATCGTCGTCATACCACCTTCGCCATTACATTGGCATCATTGGTTCTCCGCCAGTCCATCTTCGTCACTGCGTCGTTGTCATGCCGTTATGGACATGGTTAAGGCCGACTATGACGAGTGAAGGTCATAGTAAAGTGGGCCAATCGCGGAGACAGTGTAGGTTGCGTGTAGCCGAAAAAATGGGAATCTCAGAGTAATAACTAGAGATTTCAAATAAAGGTGTGTTGAGCAATACGGTTTATCACAACAATGCTTGAATGCGAATCGAATTAACGTGTGCAGTCACCGTGACATGGCTACTCCCTGAATTTTTTCCCCATAGCTTTTCTTGGCTAGATTTCCGGTTCGCTTCTTGGGTTTGCCTAAAACAGGTTTGCCATTGCGAAGTCGGGAAATCACTATTTTATGCCTAACTCCATTGAAACGGATCTGTGTCATTGACTTTAGCTTACAGTCTTTATGAAATGTGTTAAAAATTACAGGCGTATCAAGAAATAACAAAGGAAAAAGACAAGAAAACGGATACTCGATTATACGGCCTGGAACACATTCCTGGAACACAATTATTCTTCCTATCGAATGCGATGGTATGTTTTGCTAGCAAAAATAATTGTCAAATAGCATATTAAAGATTGTGACGAATCTCATATGAAGAAGGTTGCAAAAGGACAGCGATTTTTCATTCTGCAGGCATGGTGTGAAGTCATCACTAAGGACGGGCTCCGGTGGGATATTGAACAAAGCAGGTACAGTCCAAACCAATACAGGCAAGTAAAGCTCTGGTTATTTCGTGTTCACTTGGCTGACCATATTATCTAACAAAGTCGCGTGCAAGTAAGGCAATGACCGTTACAAATATATCGCGTCAGATGTAGATTCTGTCAAGAAAGGGCGGGCCTATAACATGGTTTTGGCGTGTCCTCGGTCACTCACACATAATAAAATACACAAGACCAGAGAGCAGTGGGAGACCGCGTTGCTCAGTTGTGCACCGGAAGACCAACTCAAGGCAATCCAGCAGGCCGAAGATGCAGCCAGGGCCCAAGGGCTCGAGGCCGTCATCTAGGCAGACAGGCCTAGGTCTCAAATCTACTGTCTACAAAAAAAGTTTATTCCTCCTCCTCCTGCTCCTTAATGCTTCCATTTCCGTCCCACACAGCACCAAAGGGCAGTTACGCTGTGCAGTGCATCATTGTGACTGAATGCAGAGAGCTGTCAGAAGCTGCAGGAAATTTAAGAGTTTAAGAGCATGACGCTGCTGATTCCACGAATATTATGGCACAAGTTGTGCTGCTTGTCCATTCAAGATGTCTCATTATGCCCAAATCATTATAATTCTTTTCTCCATACATGAATGTAAAAACGCTCAAAATAATAATATCGCCCCAGGTGCTATGCCTACAAATTCGACGTGAAACAAAAGAAACAGGTGAGAACATTAAGGCACTTGGAAATTATGTTCCAGGGTCAGTCTGCTGCAGTTATTACGTAGGCGTGCGATAGGTACCACGGTAAAGGCTACTCGTAAACCATATATGCGCCTGCGCAGCAGTGCAGAGCGCCCTCGTTGCACATGGGTAGAGTTCGGATGTTTTCGCCTTTCACGAAGGTTATTTGTGGATGCGTTAATTTTCGTAACTGTACATAAGCTGTCTATAGGGTACGCAATGACCTCACGTACGTTCCTAGTCGTTTGTTTTTTCAGTAGAGCCACGCGTGCCCGTAATTTACAAAAAGGTTTCCTCCTTGTCAAGGCCCAGCTTTTGACGACGCTCTCGACAAGCTGCTTCCCGATCGCAGTCAACCCGGCAAGCGTCTGCTCTCATAAAACAGCACGCGATATCCTGCCACAGTTTGCGGGAAAAACTTCAAATGTCAGCGCATTCTGTCACTAATACAAAAACGCCAACGGCAGCCTTTTTAGATGGTAAGAGCGAAACAACGACAGCTGAGTAGCGAGAAATAATGAAAGCTGAACCCGCAGCGGACGTCAACTTACTTGCTTAACAAGGCGTTGTTTTACGCATTGAAGCACAAAAGTAAACTGACAACCAATGTATTTCTTCTCAAAGATCGGGGATCGATATCTCAAAACTAGAGTCACCTGGAGAACTAGTTCCAAGTTCCAATTTATTCCTTGAGAACGCCACGGCTAGAATTTGTTAACTGCAATCTCTAAGTGGTTATATGTAAGTGGTTATATGTTAGTGAGGTTTTGCGGACTCGGACGGTTCTTTGAAAACGTGCCGTGTATACAATCCTCAGTACTTTGTATACGTAAAGGTCCTCGTAGTATTACGCCGTCATTGTGACTCAGAATGCTTGTATCGTCTTTTGTTGCCATAATCTTCTTCTAAACATCAATATCAAACCCGGAAAGGAGATAACAAAAACATTCTGTTTAAAATACTGCTAACAAAATGAACTCTTTAGCTCACGCAGTCACTAACAGATACAATAGCGGGCGAAAAATAAATGTGAGCCTCTGCATATTGTCCCTGTTCTCCGTGAAGTAAACGAAGGTACAGCATCAGAGCCTCACTATAGGTCAAGGGCACTCGTCGACGGGAGATACTTAGCACCGATAAGGACGAATGTAACTGGCAACAGGAAGGACACCGGGAATTTCTGAGGCGTCATTTTCTCATGCTATTTCCGACTGTCACTTCGCATGCTGAATGGATGAACGCGCACACCTTTCTGAGGTGTCATTTTCTCATGCTATTTCCGACTGTCACTTCGCGTGCTGAATGGATGAACGCGCAGCAACACTAGCACAGCTACCCCTACCGCTCCATCTCCCCATCTTAGCCCACAATATTTAGTATGTGTGTGTGAATATTCGAGTTTCGAATAACTAATTGAATAGTGTCCTATTCGATGCCGTATTCGAAAGTACGGTGAATTTTTACCCCCGCCGTCATTGTAAAGACATAAGCATGAAAATTTTCGTAGTGTGGCAGGGTGCGTCGCTTAGGCAGCCATACTTTTCAGGCAATAGAGCGGTCATTCGCACTTTCTGAGTCGTGTGCATGCGAAGAAACTACTTGTTAGCTCCTAATGCTCAATCTGTGCTTTTAATAATCAAACAATTGGCTTCATAGCATACTGTGCAATGAGAGAAACTTGCTAACTTTAGGAACACCAGGATGTGAATATTGTTTTATAATAAGTTTGATAACGGCTGTTCATTATTTGAAAACTATTCAAAAACTATTCGATATTCGATTCACTTATGACGCTATTCGATTCCTATTTGATTGGGTCTAAAAAATTACTATTCGCACACCCCTAATATTAAGTTTCAATTTAGCACGAAACACATCAGTTATGGAAGTTCTAGACAGTCAGTGAAATGCAGTTGTCTCTGTGCGATTAGTTTCACAGCTGCGAAGAATAGCTATCCGTGAAGCGTCGTCGCTTGTCTTCAACACTACGGAAACTTAACAGGCGCCAGTAGCGAATAGCTATTCCTACTTTGACGCACACCTTCTAAGGTAAATCACGTAACACAAGAGGTAAGTTGTAAGCGCGTATTCCTTGCGCATAAAAGTGGGTAACAATGTTTGTGTCTTCATTTCTCTTTCAGGGTAAATCTACCAATGATGAACATGGCAGAATTCTCTGAAACATTTAAATGCTCAAAGCAAGTAGCGATGAATCCCAATACAAGATGTACTCTATGGGGACTCACATCAACAGAAACAAGACACGCGACAGAAGAAGCCGACACACCTTTGCAAGGACACGAAAGGCAGCAATAAAGCGATTATGTATGCATAGCCTCGTAATTTCCTTTATTAGGTCAATAACCGTGCAGCTGAAATATATATGAAAGCACTTCCCCTTGAAACTAGTCACATGCTATCAAAACGCAAAGAGATTCTTAACGAAAGGCAAATATACGCCCACAATGAAAATCCGCACGCTCACTAGAACATAGCTACAGTTCAACCTCGATTTGATGCAGTGGATACACAATTTATAAATTTCGTTAAATTGAGAGATCCGCTAAATGAATAATACCCAAATACACTAGTGAGAATACCAATATTTATTAATTAGCAAAAAATAGGCAATCTTTCCTCGTGTAGGCTATGTCAGCAGAGGGCGTACGTACTTATCGCAGACAGCGAGCCAATAGAAAGCGAGGTAATGCGAGCGTCGCTTTAAGGAACGTTTTCAATTGCAGCCAATGGGTCCCAGTTGCAGACGACTGCTCCCATTTGTACCAAACAGCGAATGTTGTGTAACGGCCTGTCAACCAAGCTACCTGTTCACCAGACTCAGAAGTGCCAGGAGAGCCTGCGAAGCAGCCTCAGAGAGAAGCGTTGTGTGTTCATCAACTTCGTAAACAACTAGTCCCAACTATTAGACATGGCTGGCGCTGTCTGAAATTTTGCAGTGGCAAGCATGTATGAAAGTTATGCATGACAAAATGAAGAGGCGTCTGCAATTCAAAAACAGACTAGAAGTGTTACAGATGCCTAATTAACAGGCACGTTTATTTTTGTATTTTTTCTCTTCTTTTTCCAATCTACGGCGCTTACCTACAAAAGGGAACCCTCCAGAATAGGATCGACAGTGGTAAGCGAAAAAATGGAAACACAGCACATCTGTCTCGAGTGCTTAGAACGCGAGCATTAAAGGTACCTTGCGCGCGATGCGATCTGTTGCGTTGTGGTGTGCCTTCCTCTTCCTTTTTCCCATCTCTATCTCCTTCCTTTACCTTTTATCCTTGCTTTCTCTCCATTTTAAATAAGTGGATATGGTGTCCCTTTTAGGGGATGATTGATAGACCACTACAATTTCTCACTTCGTAGTATTCACATATGTTTACGTGATTAGTAATAATAACAGTCACCAACGTCGATTCTCAAGTAAACCCGCGTACGGACAGTGCAGTGGGGCCTGCCTAAAACCTGCATTTCTGAAAACTTATTACTTAGCCGCAATCAAATTGGCTTTAGATCTGGGTGCTCGATATGGTGTGCGCACATAGACTTGGCGCATCGCATAAAACTTGCTCGCCACCGAAAAGAATATACAGCATTAGCGACCTATAGGTCTAAATAAAGCTTACGATTCTGTGGAGCATGGCATACTGGTAAAGCAAATAGAGAGTCACAGGTTTCCGAAATTCATCACGACATCGGTTTCAGAATTTTTAAGGGAAAAATAATTCTACTGTTTTCAAAGTGGATGTTCATCGTGCAGGGCGAATTCACTGCTTGCAATATTGTCCTCCGGAGTTGTTCACGTGCAGCGCTTGGTCGCCTACAGCAAGCAGACGTCTTATTACCAACTCTGTGCAATTGCATCTCGCGGTGTCGGTGGGTTCCGTCGCAGGTGCGCATTGCCGGCAATAAAGAAGCGATCTGCATCTCGCGAAAATGGCGGCCACATTAGTCCGCATGTTTTTTGCTAACTCGATGACGCTTTTTTGCTGATCCGCCACCACCTGCTCGGACAGCGCTCTCATAAGCGAGTTTCAGCTACAAGATCATGTCCGCCACGTGCTCGCGGGCGTGGCTTACGTCGCTGAATCACAACCATGTTACTGGAGCATCGTACGCAGGATGTGTCCCGGTGGCTAGACGGATGGGCCATCAAAGGCGGACACTCCTTGCTTCCTGTGGTGCAACAGAAACACTTACCCCCGTATTCTCGAACAATCCTCTACTCAAAACTTTTCCTCCACTCCAACCAGTGGAGCACAGCACGTCCATTTGGCCGAAGAAGACACTGCGCTGCTGAAGAATTCCCGTGGGATGTCAGTGAAGCGCAGTGACAACTTTTGCGAATAAGCGGCGCTTCCATTCACGTTCTCGAGTCGTGGTGGTGTGTCCAGTGGAGAAAAGTTTGAAAATACCGGGTTCAGTCACCTAATCGCAGCTCCTACACTGCGTACGGATGGCACGTTATAGAGAATACGGCTCACGGGGTATACCATGGGTTACAATGGATGGCATTCTGTTTCCCACTGGTCCTACATTCAAACGTGATCAACCATACAGCGCCCTTCCATCATATTTGAAGGCGACGTCTTTAGACTTCTCATAATATATTTAAAGTTTTCCTCTAATTGTCGTGCTTATCTGTGGCCAATTTGCCGGCCGTTAACTACCACGTGTGTGTGGAGTTATGCATGTTTTATTCTTGTGATGTGCTCCAAGCTTTCCTTTTTGTTATTACTCTCTCTATACTTCTGCTTTATTCAATATTCTCTTTGTGCCCACGTTTTGTTTTCCAAAGCTGGCAGCGTGGTGCCCTTGTTGGTAGCACTTGCCCGCTAGCTCTCTTTCTTCCATCGGTGGTCTTCTTTATGTATGCAAGCTTAACATTACTAATAGCATTAATACTACATTTAATATAATAACCTGAATCTTAAAATATCTATGTACATGGTGGTACAAATCGAACTCAATTACTGACAGGTGACCCTAATCAGGAGCAGAAAGTTTGCGGAAGAATAAAACTGAGATGGAGCGCATACGGCAGGCATTACTAAATCATGACCTGCAGCTTACTGCTGTCGTAGAAAGCGTGCAATCATTCGCATTCTACCAGTTAACAGTAAGGCAGAAACTTGAAAGTTAACAAAAAAAAAAAACTTCAGAAGATATTAAGGACCGTGCACCGTGCGATGGAACGAAAAAGATTAGACGTAAGACACACGAAAAAAGCGGTGTGAATTAGAGAGCACACGGGAGTAGCCAATATTCTAGTTGACATTAGAATGAAGAAATGGAGCTAGCCAGGCTATTTACTGCGTAGGGTGGATAAACGCTGGTATATTAGAGTTACAAAATGCATACCAAGGCAAGGGAAACACAGTCGAGGACGGCAGATAATTTTACATTGCACATTAAAAAGCATGCCTTATTAGGATCATAAAGGGAGCTTTAGATTGAAGATCTCTGCGAAAGGCCTTCGTTCTGCAGCGGACATGAATAGGATTATTATTATTATTATTATTATTATTATTATTATTATTATTATTATTATTATTATTATTATTATTATTATTATTATTATTATTATTATTATTATTATTATTATACATGGTTATGCATATATAGCGACCTCCATTATTTCGCCTCATATCGTACAACGAATATAGCCTGTATTCTTCAGCAATATATTTTCAAAGAATTTGTAAATGCCCAGTTTCTCTCTGATTTTGTAAATAAATCTTCTAAGGTAATCTTCCTTACCCAATGATGAAAATAAGTCACTATGATTATCTTTAAACGCTAATGAGTAGAATATAAAGTATTGGTGTTCCTCTTGGTGCATCGTTACGCGTAGTGCAGGAATTGCAGACAACCGCCTCAGATTTAGTTGAATTCATTCATTTCTCGTACTTTCGGAGTCATGGTGAATTGCATTAGGCCAGTGGTATCGCCAAATGTGGCGTTCGATACGACTGAAAAATGGTGTCTTTTTTTCTCTTTGCCAACACAGCAGATAACGTGCATTTCCGGATTGGTCAAGCACGTATACACAGTTGTTAGTTGGCCCGCAGTGCTGTCTTTCTCGACTTTATGTAATAATACATGACTACGTATGCTCTTGGACCCCTGACATTGGGAACCATTTGCTTAATTGTTTCTAGTGCTCCTCTCTGCTTTTAATAAAGCATGCTTTAAAATGTACAATGTAAGGACAAACTTTCTTATGTTGTGAATATCATGATGTGCAAATTCTCCGCAAACGATATTCGCAATCTATTAAAAAAATATTCTATATCTGTTTCAATTCGATTGTGGCCCTATTCGATTCGTATTCAATTCGCTCTGAAACAAAAAAATCTATTCGCCCACTTATAAACAGAACTCTTCAACATATATAGAAAAATGAGAAATAGCATAAATCATTCTCTTCAACAGAAAAATGATATCCATGCAGTTATTCGTGCTAAAGAGATCATAAGCGCTGAAGAACTTCTACGGCTTTTGTGAGAAAAGGGATTACTAACACTCGCTGAAGGCCGTTCTCACTAAGAATCTTCCCGAGTGGAACATCATGCATATATGTGTTCTTGCGATGAAAATGCGTCAAGCGCACTTTGTAGTATCTGACAGATTTTGCAAGTCTAGTAAGTCATGTTTCTTAGTGCAAATGTACTGTATAGGGTGTTAGCGTTGGTTTTTGTTTTCTTTTTTTTTTCACTTTTACCAAACTGAGGCTCTCATCGATCGCTTCGTTAGCCTGACGGGTATTCGTCAGTCAAGCTGGTTGAGGCCCAATCGTGAAATTCCTCCATTTCTTTTGAACATTTGAGACGGAGTCTGTGTCAAAATTTTCGATGCTTTTTATTGGTTCCCTGTTGTGTCTTGAGGTTCATGCGCAATTCAGTGCGCCATCATGTAGCGAGTAGCGTTCATGCATATCCAGAGAGCATGCTCGGTGAACGGCTTGTCTTCGTCCTGTCGATTTTAGAAGCACTGTCACAATGGCAAACATGTGAATTATTATATTTAAGGTTTTAAAGGACTGTCTTGCTTTCTTCTAAAAGTTACATTTGTAAGAAAACACCCTTCCTCTTCGTTTTGTTTCATTACAATATTTTTTGGTACTTTTCTTGGCAAATAAATTTCAATAGACAGCACTTCTCATATCACATAGCAAATAACACAGGAGGCGAAAAACAATACAATATGAAAATGAAGAAGCAGTGTGATTACGTCACTTCATTTCGATTGCCTGGAAAGACAACGTTATTTTCATTAAGGACAGCAGTATTAATTGTGGCGCTTCTTAAAAATTCAGCGTATCTATCCTACGTAATAGCGCAAAAGCAGGGGCTGTATTATGTAACGTTTCGCTTTATAACCGCTTACCTCTGACTGTTGCGCCACTCGGATAAAGAGTGGAACGTGGTGGCGCAAGGGATCGAGACCAATCAACGAGCAGCGTTCTGCCGGAAGGCGTAATACACCTTTGCTGCTCCAGTGGGGTTCTCTTTCACCGGGGCTGAGTTTCTTAGAGCTGACGATCGCTATAAGAGTCTCGTTCCCACATCCTGCAACTTCAGGAATCTTGATGGGTCGAGAAAGCCTTCGTCAAGAAAGCTTCCCTTGATTGCGGCTTTCTTTTGTGCCATGGAAGGGAGTCTTACGCATCATTTTTCTTTACCTACAACCGTAATGGTCTTACCCCAGCATTACTGATGCGACTGTCTGACGGTTACGTATTTGCCGGTTACGACCAGTCTAATCGCTTCGTCATTCCCTACACACTGCTGAAAACGTACCGTGGCAAAAGAAGGCAGCCTGCACCGCAATTTCGTCACAGTGCCAACGCCACCAAATTTTTGTGGTTCCAGAGATTCATCTAGCTCCTCGCAAAGCCTGTGTCTTTGGAGAGCATAAAGTGCCTCTGAAACTCTTCCCCTCGCCCACGTCGAGCGCGTCCCAGCCATAAGGGTGAGAACAGATGTTCTTGAAAAAAATGTGTTGTACAAATTTTTCAAAAAGGACTATTGAAAAATTAGCGCTACCAACCGCGCCAACGCGCTAGTGCCACTGCTTGCGCGTTCGTCGTCGTCGTCTTCTTCCACAGCTGGCTCCGTTGCCGCTCATCAATCCAGCGTAGAATTTCACTTCTCTTCTGTCGTCGTAATGAGGAAGCCACGTTTACGGTGTCATGAGCCATTGCTTAAGGGGGGTATTAGCCATTCATTGCCTTACGGGATGGACACATTTAATTGCAAAGGTGATACGCGAATCTTTGTGCGTACCTATTATGACCACGATGACTATAGACCATGACAGTAAATGTGTTCACACCTTTGTTCAACATTCTGGTTAACCTCTGTGCCGTGCGCTAAACAAATTCGCTGGTCATCCCCCTTCACAGAGTTATGCGGCCTATAATCTCTTTTTTTTCCTCTCTCACTTGCAGGAGGCGTTCCGTGCGCTTATCACGGCTAAAAGGTGTTAGTAAGGTGCTTGCGAGGGTAGCCTGCTGAAAACAGATGGTGCATCTGGACGTGGTAGCTAGCCATCACTTCGTATTAGCACTACCTGCTGACCGCGCATTTTCATCCTTCCACTTATGAACATACTTGACGTAACAGTTCTCGAATGGTGCTCCGGGCATGCTTCGGGTGCCAAATACAAATCATGTAATAGATAACACGATGGCTGCTGCAAAGCTCTAGGCTCTACAGATTTTTAACATGTCGTTTGTGACTTGTAGCTCAACTCCATCATTTAATTTAATATGCCCAAAGGGGTGGGCATTTTTGTTACAAATCACAATGTTCAATTTTCTGATTCGCAAACCTCTGCTAAAACACCAGCGGCCATGTCTTTATTTTCGGACCGAGGCCTAGTAGAAAATTCTGGTTCTTGGCACATGTTACTTATGCATCGGAACTTATGTCTGCTCAGGTTCATTATAGCAGGTTTATCTGACGCACTTATTTCACAATGCATCAGAAGGTTCGCAGAATGCAGAGTTAGAAAGACGGGAGAGTTACAGAACCGCTAGGCAGGTTAAACCGAACTTCGCTGGCTATATTACGTGGGAGGAAAAGAAGACAGGAGCCCGGCAGAAGAAGCCACAAAAAGGAAACGTTACGTCGGAGGACGCTACGGTCACAGTCTAAGAGGCAAGCCTGCCATCCTTAAAACGGCTCTTTAAAGCCTTCCATGTAATTATTCAACGAGGCTAGGAAATTCCCCACAAGACTAACGGCTATGAAGATTAACGAGAGTAAAGGAAAACGCTCGTACCTTCTAAAGCGGTTAAATGTATATGCATCTAGTTGATACTGATCAAGCTGTTCTCGTCATGAGACACGATTACTGTTTTTGTAAACGCACATGCACAGCCCTCAACCACAACAAACTGCATCTGTTGAAGTCAAAGATGGAGCGCGCTGCCGTGGACCATCTGTGGTTGCCTAGCGAGTGTCAGTTGCGCGGCTAATCTTTTAGAGACGCTACTCACCTTCACTTGCATCACAGTCAGGGGCACCTGCGAACAAGCACGATTTACCTGTAAAGATTGTCCTCCGCGCCAAGCGGGGCACGACGTCGGCCCCGCGAATTATGATTACTGAAGCGGCTGGAAAGAGTAGGGTAGTACGGCTCAAGACTTCTGCGCAAGGAACAGATACCGCTATGGGGAAAAAAACGGCTGTTACGCCTCAGCGATTATTTTCCCCAACCCCTCAACCATTATTAGACACATGTTATACGAGTGCCACACACACCGAATTACAAAGTGCGTGTACGCAACCCGACTCTGATATTGATAACCTGACGAAGCAACTTTTTTACAACTCATGGGGCCATTATTGTTGCGATAGCAATTATACGGACGCTCGAAGCGCGTTTTCGCCGTCGTCATTGGCACGGCCGAGCTCTCGCAGTATAAACGCGCATGCTTGGCCAGGGCGTGGAGGGTCAGATCTCCAAACCAAACCAAATGGACGCGCTCTCACGCTGCACGCAATCGGCTCAGCCTGGGCTATAGCGCAGCGTTCTGGATTCCGCTGCCGGCATGAGCGTTGTGCGCGCGTACTTCAGCTCTTCTGCTGAGGAGCTCTGGGCAAAGCACCATCGTGACACATGTTCTCTGCCCTCAGCGCAACGGGCAGCAAACGTGAAATTATTTCTATCTAATCCTTTCATTCGGCGCTGAAGAACGCCGACGCCTTTTCTTCACTCTCATCTTGTGCGCCATCGAGATGCTGTGCCTGCTACGCCGTTGGCCGTGCTTCTGAACGCTAGCTTTATAAAACGCCTACAGCGCAACGATAAACCTTGCTATGGTTTTCAATGCTTCGCCTTCGGGCGAGGCTGACAATTTTTGCACTTCATGCAACAACAGCGCAGCGACGAAGGCACGCGTGAGAACCTGTTGGAACGTCACTATAGAGTGAAGCTATCTTCCCGCAAACATTGATTCTACCAGTGGTAATTCCTCTTTTCGTGATGCCTAATTATCCAACATTACTTCCTAACGTGCAGTTTTACTTACTCATGTATCTCATCACATTTCTCTAATAGCCTCTCTTTTTCTACGGTATTCCTGAGAAAATATTTTGGCGCCGTATAAAGTAAAATTATTATTTTCTCGGGCGCTATTATGAAAACCTATTCTAAACTATTTCTATTTCATTTTTGCCACCAGCTCTCCACGATTGTCCGAAAATGTTTCGAGCTATCCCGACTTCGCCTGTCTCTTATGCGACGTCACGAAAACGGCAAGAGCTACCATATTATATTATCATATGCGCACACGAATTGTGCATGATAAAGGGGATCAAAATAAAATAATTATTTACGATTTTACGCCTTTTTCGCCGTTATTCCTCCGCTATTGGTCAAACATGTTCGGGCCGCGCCCACTTCGCCTGTCCGTTACGCGACGTCACAGAACTACGAAAGCCCATCCGCTCAATGTGACATGGGGCGCTATAAAGTAAATCTATTCCAAACATTTCTATTCCAATTCTGCAATCAGCCCTCCGTGATTGGCGAAAACCTTTATTGGACCACCCCCACTTCACCTGTCTGTCACGCAACGTCACGAAAACTGCGATAGCTCTCCCCATCTGATATGACTAATACGATATGATATGATTGTTCATGGTTTGGCCGAACAAAAGAAAAATTGTTATTTCCGATTCGACGCCTTTTCGCCATTAGCCCTCCGCTATTGGTCCAAGCTTTTCTGGCTGCACTCACTTCACCTGCCTGTCACGCGACGTCACAAAACCGCAAGAACTCAATGCGTCAAAGTGACGTGTGCGTGTTAAAGATGCATTAATATGCCGAACGAAACTGAATTTCCTTCTGAATAGCCGCAGGCTGCCCCGTTCTGAAAGGAATAAAAGTTAGTTGGCGCCGATCGTTCCGGCACTGGCTACTTGCACCTGCCGGAGCGCATGGGTTTATTTGCGTATAATAAAGCTTTTTGCGTGGTCGTGTAACGTTTTCGAGCATTTTCGGCACACTTACGACCTTATTCCGCCAACTGTTCTTCTTTGCTGAGGATCCGTTTTAGCGTCATTCTTAAGCTTCCGTAGCATGCCGCGGCGATTTTCGACCAGCCACCTCAAGCTAAGTAAGGGAAAGCGAGCCAATCGCAGACGCCGGCACCACCCTCTTGATGCGGTTATCGATTTTCAGTGCACTGGCTCGGCCACATTGAATCCCTCGCCACTTGAGCGTGTTCCTCGCCTCTTGTCAGCGAATTAGTTAAGACAAGCCGCTCAGTGTATGCAATGTTATTCGTTTTTCAAGGAAACAAAAGTGACCTCCCATGAACGAGGAGAGCGTTTGATTGATCTGTTCAGACAACACTGCGGACGACCATCCGATGCTTCCGTCAGCGGTTGCGCAAATTTGATGACAGGAGAATGGAATAAAAGATATTAGAATAGTTTTACGTTATAGGGCCCACGCACTCGTAAAGGCACATTAATATGCTGAACAAAACTGAACTTTTGATGATATCTGAACAATGTCAGATATCATCTATATGTTTCATATATATTATGTGTGTGTTTTTCCATGCCGAATACAATCAGGTCCAAAGCCTTTGTCAAGCTGCTGGAAAGCAGCTTCTTGCTCCAGTCCTGGCATTTCGTCTTCTTTGTAAGAATTGAATGCCAAATAAACTTCCCCGTTCCTAAAGGAATAAAAGATCGCTGCCCGTCGATCACTTACGCACTGGCTACTGGAGGCTGCCGGGGAGCATGGATTTTTTATGCGTATTATAAATAATTTTCCCTGGCAATATTACATTGTCAAACCTTTTGGGAACATACGAACTCGCTCTGCCAATTTCTTGCTGAGAATCTGACTTAATAGAAGTTTTAACCTTGCTTTGCACGCCGTTTTGATTTGCGACTGGCCGCCGCAAGCCAAACAATGGGAAGCCGACCAATCGCATTCACTGGCACAGCCCTTGTAAGCCGGTTATCAGTTACTCTAAGCTAGCTCGAACTCACCGAAAGCCGCTCCACTTCTGCGCACTCCTCGTCTCTTGCTAGCGCATTTGAGAAAAGAACTTGTCAATTTATACAGGGGTATTTGCTTTCAAAGCGAAGAACAAGTCGCCTTCTATAAACGAGAGGAGCCTTTGATTGGGTTGTTCAAAACAATGCTTCGCGTCGCCGCCCGACTGTTTTATCAGTGGTTGCGTAAATTTGATCTTAGTAGTTCGGAATAAACTCAGAATGGAACAGATTTATGTTATAGGGCGTCCGGTTCCATTCCGATCTCCTGACGTCAAACTTAATTATCCATCGATACGGGCATCGGGCCGTTACCGCACCGTTGTTTGAACAGCCCAATCCGACGATCCCTTCGTTTATAGAACGTCACTGTTGTGTACTTTGAAAGCGAATAGCATTGCCTACCTCGGGAAATCTTCTTATCTAATTGGCTGAGGAGAGGCGATGAGCCCGTAGAAGGGGAGAGAGTTTCGCTAGGGCCGCACTAGCGTGGTGAAAGTAAATAATATGGCAGGAGATTGCTGCCGGCATCAACGATTGGTCCGCTTCCCCTTGCTTAACATGGGTTGCCTGGTCTAATATCATGGCGGCAGGCAAAATGACTTAAAAATGAAGCTAGAACGGTTTCTCAGCGAAGAATCGTTGGCAGAGCAATGTCGAATTCGTACCGAAAAGGGTTGGACAGTGTTATACTGCGAATCAAAACTTTTTATTATACGCGAAGAAATTCATTCTAGCCGGCTGCTTTGAGTTGCCAGCACCAGAGGGACCGGCGGGTTGCCATGTTGTATTGCTTTTGGAATGGCGTATCCCTCCGGATATTCAGGTAAATATCCAGTTTTCTTCGGCTTATTAATACATCTGTAGTGCGTGATGAGTTTTCGCAGTTCTGTGACGTCGCGTGAGAGACACGCGAAGCGGTGCAACCCTAACAAATTTCGGCCAATAGCGGAAGGCTAATGGCTTTTATGACGTAGCGTGACAGATGAACTTTTATGACGTAGCGTGACAGAAAATTTTCGACCAATCGTGGAGGGTTCATGGGAGAAATAGAATAGGAACAGATAGAAATAGCCTTATATTATAGCGACCTAGGTACACTTCATAGAGCCTGTGTATGTGAACCTGTACTCTAATCTTGTATTGCTTTTTCTTCCTCGTAATCTTTGTAAAATGCCATATAAACCACTCTTCTGTTTTTTCCTTAAAAGCCACGGGGGGTATCAGATAAGTAAATAAATAAATAAACATTCAGTGCGCAACGCCATATTCGACATATTTTTGTCCTTTCCTTTTTTATTGTTTCGTTTCTTTGATGCACCCACGCAAATAAAATGTAAATGAAATTACGCTTCTTCAGAAGCGTATTCTGGTTCCTCGCATGGACCAACGAATTTTTTTATATCGCTGGTAATCACTTAAGGGCACAGAATATATAAGTTTCAATGCTTGAGAGTGACGGATGTGTGGCGTGCGCGTTCTCACGCACTTCCTTACAAAAAAGTAACTAATCTTTACTACACTATAATTATTCCTGTGCGTAACGAGAGCAGACTGATAACACACATTTTACACACACTTTGAATTTAGCTTGTTTGGCGGTAACTGTTAGATAGCTGTAACAGTATCATGATCATATGCTTCGGTACTTACCTGTCATAGTTATTAGATAAATAGCTTTCCTGCACTGTATTATGAACGTGAAATTGACATGAAAAGACGACACAAGCGATTGTATGGCCTTACATTAATATGTATATATACTATATTGTGGTGGTCTCGCACTGCATTTCACTGTAGCTGCTCCTGCTGTTTTCATTTCATTTACTTATTTTTCTGAAAATGCCCAAGAACAGCTTTACGCCTCTGACTGGTGCACTGGTGTTATACAAAGAAAATTAAACCGAAAAACAAAACAGACTATCTAAAACAACAGTGATACAAAATGCAACAAAAGATGAATTAATCAAAGGACAGAAGTTAGATAATGAGCAAATAGTAGAACCGAATATATCATGGTTATGACACATGTTGTTTTGTTGTGTTACAAGACGTCTCATACCATTAGAGGTGCAAGAGGAATTCACGTAGAAAATGCTAAGATTAGGCAAGTTAGGGCGAAGCACACAGAACGTTGCATGTGAGAGTAACCGCGGACAGCAGAAGTGGTTGCGAATTAGTTTACGCAATAATAAGTAATCACAGTACTTCCGCCTTATTTCTAGGGGTCTAAAATTAAACATGCACAGTACACGCTCATAAGCATAAAACACACGGCGTCCTAGAAGTCAATTGCACAGGATATGAATGAAACGACGCTGAACACATTCAATTTTCGGAACATTGGCAAATTAATACAGTTTCATACAACAGAACCAAACTCTAACTTCGTGCGGACAAAAGAAGAATAGAAGAGAATAACGCAGTTTACATTCGTAAACTGTTTAGTCATTCTTGATATGAGGCCTAAGTTTTTGTGGGATGCCTTAACGATGCTTCAAACATGTTTTTCAAAAGTTAGCCGGGAGTCAACCAATATTCCTAAGTCCCGCGTAAAACTCGCTCTTTTCAAAGGAGTATTGTCAAGTAAGTATTCGTACAGTATAATGTGGATTTTGCGATCAAAGAAAACAATACGTGTGTTAGTTGGATTAATACGCAAAAGTTGTAAGTACACCACTTCGCAAAGAAATTACCATCTTTCTATAATAATTCATCCTGGTCTGATTCTGATTCACGGTAAATTTTATTATCGACAGCGTATAAAAGGAGACGTGAATAACTTCGAACACGCCCCATCAGCAGGTGGTTTAGAGCGGATGGTAGGAGTGCGGGAGAAGAGTTACAGGCGATGTCAAAAAGCATGCTTGGCTTCGGGGGAGCGTATATAGTCACAATGCCTCCTGGAGCTCCGTGAAAGTCGCCAACGCCCTGTCCCCGCAAAATCATTGCGGAAGCTGTAGTGCTTGCCTTTCTACTCACGCGTAACAGCCCGGAGAGGGAGTATAGAGAGAAGAAACAGTGTGTGGGTACAACCGCGCGCCCTACCCATTCATTCACGGACGCAGTCGCAAAGCCAATCAACAACTTTACCACCCTTCGCTCGTGGCAGCTCGTCTACATGGCGCGGGACAGCGGCAACGTGACGTCACGAAGCATGCGACGTCACGAAGCATGCGTCGTTAATAAAGCAAGGCCTACTACTAAACGCGGCTACAGTTGAGAACTAAGGGAATTAATGTTAGTTCAAGGTACGGATTGCTACATTCCCGCTATTCACGAAAAGTAAGCGTCGTGTAAATTTGTACTGTGGAGAAATGATGCAGGGCGTGCAGACGCCCAGCACTCAAGTACCGCAGCTTCAAGACGGCACTACGCAAACGGCTGCCCACCAAATCAGCACTTCTGTTCCCGACGCGATGTCTTAGCGGCTGTGGCGTTGCTCGAGGTCGTGAGTTCGATCCCGACCGCCGCGGCCGCATTTCGATGGGGGCGAAATGCAAAAGCGCTCGT
This sequence comes from Dermacentor variabilis, assembly GCF_050947875.1. Taxonomy (NCBI): domain Eukaryota; kingdom Metazoa; phylum Arthropoda; class Arachnida; order Ixodida; family Ixodidae; genus Dermacentor; species Dermacentor variabilis. Next base: position 106,051,025 of record NC_134573.1, read on the forward strand.
CTACTTAGATTTATTTGGTGCACTTTACAGAACCACAGGCGGTCCTAAATATTTTGGAGTCACCCGCTACGGCGTGCCCGAAAATTAGATTGTGGTTTTGGGACCCAAATCACCTTAATTTGTTTAAAGCTAGACACTTCTGCGACAGTGCGATGCGCCGTGTGGTCCACTGGCAGTGATAACCTTCTCGCAGGCTATGAACAATGGCCCTAAACAACGCCTCAAACAAACCCGTCTCGCGGTGTGTTCTGTGCACTACATGGATGAACACAAGTGGTGCAAGCATAGGGAAAGTCACCTCACCACTCTTATATTGTATCAAGAGCTCAATAAGTTAAACAATCGCCAGCAACATCACCGCCAATACCGTCAATTAACGCAAACACTAAAGAAACGCTTACGTCGATTCCCGCAGTGCGGGGAAATTTCGCAATTTTTTTATTCACACGGGCAGCACTGGGCTTGTGTAATAGCTTGTAAATTTGTGGCTTGCGTCACCACTTCTGAAGTACTTGCTGAAACTTGTTTTTGTGCGCTTTTTGCATCACCATGGCGTTGTTCTCCTCAGAGTTTTGGAGCAGAGAAGTAACCGGCGTCAACATCTCCTTACATACATTTAATTTTTTAAAAACGACGGCACAAAAGTGCTAATTATACTATCTGTTTTATTACGTTTTCCCGCCTAAAACACAGCCCAGTAAGACTATGAACGTGTGACAACTAGCCCCGGTTATTCAATGTTGAACGTTAACGTGTGGCTGAAGTAACGGTTGTCGAGTACTCACGTTGTTGTTGAGCATAGGCCAAGCATCGGTGCACATGTCGGCAATGCTGTCCACCACATCACGCCCCTTGAAAAAACGCTTGTACTTAGATTTGAGTAGGGTAACCACCTGCATGAAAAGGGAGGACCACACGAACGCACGATGTTCAAAAAATGACACCTTACGGTAAAACTATTTAGCAAGAAATAATATGTTGGCGCTGTAAATCCAGCAATATAAAATTGATATTCGAGCTGTTTAGACTATGCATTAGAGCTTGAATGAGCCTATAAATGAAGTCAACAAGTCAAAAGTTGTTAGCGCTGGCGCGGCTGGCGACATAATTCTGCAGACTGAGTCAGTTATGGCAGCAAACTAGCATGACACTGGCACAATAAAACTATGCTGCGGTCCGAAAAATCTCTGAAGAAACGAAACGTGGGTGAGTTGCACGAATACATCATTGGCCTACCAGCCCGCGAAGGTGACAAGGACAAAAAGAAAACCAGACAAGCATCATCCTGATCTTGTAACGCTTGTCCTGTCGTTTTGAAGCAAGGCTTTTTCTGCCTCTTCCTTCGACTTTTCCGCTGACACCGCTGCCGCTGCTGCTCCTGCTCCTGTCGTCATCGCCGTCGTCTTGCATGCAACGTCGGGAGGTGCTTCATAGGTTGTATATACATGGCAGGAGCACGGCAGAGAGGAAAAGTTACGAGAGAAACTCGTTTGAGCCTTTCAATGACGCCACCACAATGCCCTCTGGAACTCTCCAGGCGTCGTAACAATGCCGTATCGACGGCTCTAATTATCCGTGACTTCTGCAAACTCATTGGAGAACCTGCATTCCTTACCTTTGTACTATCGTGCAACAGTCCAGCGGGAGGTAGGTATAATGGTGTAAAGGAGGTAGGGAGAGGAGGCAGATGGGTAGAACCGACACAGCCACGAATTGACAGCCTTGCCACTTCGAAGTGGGAAGGCTGTCAAAAAGCCACAGGCTGCGTGGCACACGAAGCACAGTCACGGAGTAAGCTGAAGAAGCGGCTCCATAGAAGACCATCCTAAACTGCTCCCGATGTAGCGAAGCTCCCGGGCCTCATTTTCTGCTCCACGCCTATGAGGCTCTTCGCGGCGAAGCTGTCGTGCCTGATTTTCGGCAGCGCGCACTTCAAGGTCTTGTCCACGAAGCTGCCGGGCCGCCTTTTAGGCAGCGTGCAGTTGAGGGTCTTGGCTGCGAAACTGCCGGTCCGAATCTTGGGCAGCACGTGCGTGAGGATCTTCGTGACGAAGTCTCTTTGCGTCGTTTTCAAAAGAACGAACTGAACTGTCCCTCCGGCGTTGACGGCGAGATGCCGCTTGTCCTGCTCTCTGCACCGCGGTCTGCTGAGCCCGATGTTGCCTGGTTACAGCCGCACGCGTAGCTCTACGATTCTGTACTTCAGCAGGGATCTGTATCTTGCGCGAAGGCACCATAACCTCTACCAAAGTGTAAACACAAGTATCGAGACTACGCTGGGCACATGTCATATCCCTTGACACGTGTTACGATAAGATGCAACTGCTACGTGTCGTGACATCTGCAACTACAATGCACGTATCGACATTACGCGGCGCCCATCTCACATCGCGTGACAAGTGATACGATAGGATGCAACTGCTACGTGGCGTGCCACCTGGTGGAATAATATGCAACTGCAACACAAATTGCGCACGTGTAGGCGCTACGCGGCGGGCATCTCACATAGCGTGGCTCCTCGCGTGCTACAACGCCTGTATAGGACATGCTTCCGCAGCCGCTAGCAAGCGCTGCCGAGGCGCAGTGGAAAAGTAGCTGACTCCCATGCAGAGGGCCCGGGTTCGATCCCTGCGTGAACTGGGTATTCTTTTTTCTCATACGTGGCGTTTGCCACGTCGGACATCGGCTGCGGCGGCGGCGGCGGCAGCGGATAACATCGTCAGCCGAAACGGCTATTGGATTGAGCCCATAACAGCTTATGCTGTAAATGATATCCTTCGTGGGGGACGGCGTTACCCCGCAGTTCTAATCAGCAGGTATCCATTCTGGGTAGCAGCACCCAACCCTGGCTCACGCCACAGTTCGCGCGATCACCGTCCTCATCTGTTTTTGACACTGGTTGCGATGTTCCCGATCACGGTGGCAGTTCCCACACTACTCATTCTGCTGCGAAGGCCACGGCACTGGCCCACGGTGGCTTGCAGCGACGGTACAGCAAGCCTGCCGGCGTGAAAAACATTGCGCATTCATGCACAAAACATGAAAGTGTCGGAGGAGGCAATGTACAAGTCGTCAAGGTATTACAGCAGCCCGAAGATCTTAAACCTGGCTGGCTACCTATATATAGGCGCATATCTGGAGAAGATGTGGCACACAAGGTAACACAGCCTACGAGTTGCCTGAGTCATTCAGGAGGCTGAAGGTTCTAAATAATTGCTAAACTTGCAGAAACTCGCCATTTCGACATATAGATCAAAGTACCACCATCCGTTTGACAATAGACGCGAGTGGTGTCGGTGCGAAGCATGAAAGACAATCTTCGCTGCATAAGCAAGGAATACGTAAGAAAGAAGCATTACTGGTCCCAGGTGCTTTTCTTATTTATTTGACAGCGTGCGGGCAATAGTGCTGACTTTCAAAAGCTAAGGGGGGGAGGGGGGCAAAGCATTCCATGACCCCCCCCAACCTTTAACATCCGGAGAGGGAAGGAGGGGGGCCAGTGCTTCCCTTGCCTCTACCCTGGTTGATAAGCCTATGAAACTGAACATACCCTGCCTTACGCCGGAACTACTAGCTTGGCTGATACACTGAGATAGTTTACTGAGTTTACGCCATCGCCAAACGAAAAGCAAACATTCCCTCACTTGCGGCGTACTGCTGCGTACGCGCTGTGTCGACAGTTGGTCGCAGAGGTGCTGGTGCCCAAGTCCTACGCACTAAACTAAACAAAGAGCGAATCGTCGGCCCTCCTGGTGTCACCAGCGTGACATATTTGCTTACTCGGGCGGAATTTGGCCCGCTGGAAACTCCAGACTGTGTCTGAAATCAAGCGCCATGCTTGAGCGCATGCAGGGCGTTAGGCACCAGGACCACGAAAGACACGCTTTTGCGTGCAGCCGTGTGCAGTTCCATCGCGTGCAGCATGGGAACTGGCACAATCGTGGTACGAGAGCCAGTTGGCCCCATTGTGCCAAAAAAGAAGAAGATGGTCGAGTATGCCACTTACATCATTCTGAAGAACCTTGTATGCGCATGTAAAAAAGTGCCTCATCATGTCCTTTCGCATATCTGGAAAGCCGTAAATTGAACAATATCAGAGCCGAGTAAATGCTCCCATTGTACGTATCAGTGACATCCCGATTCACTTTCCACTTTTTCCTTCACTATTGTTTATCTGTCTCTCCATCTTTAATTGTAATACATAGAAGGACCGCTGCCGGCATGTTTTTTTTTTCTAATGAAGTAAAAATGCGCGTTCAGCATGCTAGCTGGACTGATAACTTCAAGAAACAGTTATAATACCTTCTCAGGAAATAAATAAAACAGCAACATTATACTAACTATGGACACACCTTTAACGTCCAACAACAAAATCGAGTTTTCCTTAAAAGTAGTCTGCAGTAAAGTGCTATTCAAGCCACTACGGCAACAGTGCTGTTTTGAATCGATTATTTTATGCGTTTGTAAATGTCGGCAACTATTTCGTTAGCTTTTTCATAAATTGTAAATTGCTCATGTATTAAGTAATAAGAAATGGGCTGAAATGATCACAATGGAGCAATAAAGCAGTAAATGTCTTTGCAGATTCAACTAGAAAAAGAAACTAAACGAAACGATTGATTGGTCATTGCTATCTGACAATTTTCGTTGTGTATCACTGTATAAACTGGCACATTTTACATATATCTACCTGCGGAAAACTTCGCCATATTTATATGCTATGCGCATGCCCCAAACTACTTGGCTAATACGATTTTTATAGTACCTTGTCCTACGCCGCCCCCAACGTTGTTCACAATAAAGAAATAATAATTTATAATAAGTGTGTTCTGCAGAGACAGGATGGCCAAATACGTTCTTTGCTGACGCATCTTTTTTTTTTTGAGTTCATGACAATTTTATATATCCATATAGAATCTGAAACAGGTACTTAGCATGGAGTACAGTATTCCCAAAATATTTGGACAAACATATGTTTTCTCTCTCTTTCTTTTCAGCTAGTTTGATATGTTTAGTTTAGAAGAGAGCAAAGCTACACTACTAGTGATCCCTCATGTACTTAACATACGTATACAACGCCAGACGCGTCACCCACGAGCCGCGTCTCGCAATCTCTCAATTAGCGTGGCAGTCGCGTCGCATTTCGCTCTGCTTGCGACGTGCCGGACGAGATAGATTGTCCACGCCATCGTGACATCAAAACACTAATACAGCTGCGCTCAAATTTCGCATTAGGGAGTAGCGTAATCTTCGGTGAATTTTTCTTTTTCTTTTTGTTTTGAGCTGCTCGTACATCGCACCAGCACGCTCCGCTGTCACTTGTGGGGCTGCGCATCGCTCTATTTCTAACAGTAAACGTCTCGATCTGCTCCTACACTGTAAGGGTCTGCAATTTCAGAGCAACATTATTTTTCTGCGTACATCAATCATTAAAAATTTCCAGACGCATATCTATATTACACGGGCCTGTTTCCTTGGAAACTTTGTGAGCTTTAGTCATTTTTAGCTCTGGCTTTAATGACTCCAACACTACACAGAAAGAAGGTTCTGAGTGGTGTTGCAGAAGTCGCGGGTCACTTTTTCGTCGTGGGGTGCTCTTTTCGTCACTACGATAAAGTGGATTTTTTACAACTACTGCTCCAGCACGGCACATGTAACCGGCAAACGGAGGCCTCAGGAGAGCATCTCAGATTATAATAAAGCAGACGGCACAGGATACCTCGGCCTCTAAGAGCAGCAGAAGGTCAGAACTGGAAGCAGGGTGGTCCATTGATTGGGGCCCACCGAGCCCAGAGCGTGCCAAGGGGTGTTCGCATACAATATTGGCAGCCCGCAATTGCAAAGAACCGAACATATTGCACCTCTTGCACGCGCGAGCCTCGGCGAGCCCCAACCCACAGAACGGTCCGTGGTTCCAGTTTCGTTATCCCCGTTGCGGCTTTGGTGCCAGAGAGGATCCGCCAATGTGAAATAATGGCATGCTATACAACTGCCATGCTGTGCACGCTGTTACAACTGGTAAAACAAAAGCGATTAAGGAATATAATCAGGCCCAGCCGCAAACATGTGACGCTAAGTTCAGCGCTACCGCACCCCGCGACTTCTGAAACACCAGCCAGAACCTTGCCCACAAAGAATCCATGTCCAGGTTAATCGCAAAATACATTTTTTTTTTTGCTATTGCCCAGATTCCTCCAGGTTATCGTTCACAAACTGCGAGCAAGCTCTTATGCTATACGACGTCGCTCGCTAAAGAATTATGACTGTTATTTATACCTTTACCTGATTTAAATGGTTATTATTCTTTGTACTAGTCAGGAATCACGTCAGATCCTTGCTGAAAACGGTCTTTCCTTTGTTCCACTCACGTATATCCGTACAAAGCCTCAGCTCGCCACCGATATACCTCTGCCTGTCCTCCCATGATCGTTGCGCAGCATGTTGAGTTCTCTGCACACACACGCACACACGAGGCGGCTGCCGATGCAACAGATCGAATGTGAAACTTATACGGATGAAACATTAACAGCTAAGACGCAATAAATAGGAAAAGAAACCGAAAAGAATGGTGCGTCAGTTTTTAAAGTTATCATCATCATTAGCAGCATAATCTTGAGCCGGTATATCTCATCAGCAGGGCTAAAGCCTTTCCCAGCGAAATGCACTTACGCCTATGTTGCATCAACGGACTCTCATATCCTGTGGTTGCTAATATCTTAATCTGAACACTCCACTACATTGTCGGTCTTCCTCAACTGCGTTTTTTTATTCTTTTGTCGCCCATTGTGTTACTGAAATTGACCACCGGTTACCCGTCAAACGCATTGCTTGACCTGCCCAGCTTCCCAGTGAGGATTAACATCAACTACAATATAAACTACCCATGTTTGCCTGCTAACTCACACTGCCCTGTCTGTTTATGTTACGCCTATCATTTTATGTTCATTGCTTATTGCGTGATCCTTAACTCCTCGAGTTTCTTGGTAATTTTTCAAACTCTATCGCCATAGGCCAGTTCGTGGGAAAACTATTGGTTATAACGTTGTCTTTACATGGAGACTGCTAAGCTGTCATTCGTAAATCCAGAAAGAAGGCTGACGATACAACAGATCTTTAATTTACACGACGAATTACCTCCCACAATACGTCTTGCCGAAGTTCATGCAAACCGGCGTATGTAAGTAATCTACATCTATAGTGTGAAAACAAAAAAATGCAACTACGTGGCACATAGTTCCAAGTTTCCCGCTTGATACTTGTCTCTTCTATTCTCTAAAATAACTCTTGATTTTATAAGGGCATCGAGGGATACAACGAAAGAGAGTGCTCATCTCTTTTGCAAATGTTTTTTTTTACGTAATGTGTAAAATACTCTAGAAAACATGTCAAATGACCTCTTCAGGCCATTTTTGATCACAGTCATTATCAGTGTTTTCCAGATTAAAGAAAAACTGAAAGGTCTCGAGGCTCTTACCAAGCATTTATCTGCATATTAAAATATTTGCGTTCCCTGACTTCTACTTTCACTCTTGCTGCAATGTGGGTGTTTTATGGCAGAAAATGCCCCTGTAGCAGAATACGGCGCATAATGATTGGTGGGGTATACTTCTAGGATCAGCGGTGGACTCACTTCGGAAACCTTTTCCAGAACTCTAGCCCTTGGCTTCTAAAGTAATTCGTACGGCAGCGTCATATATACCCAAATGTCCTTGGCAGAGTAGGCAACGTTATCAAACTTCCCAAAGTATTCTGTAAATACGTTACCGCAGAGCTTCGGCAGCACCGTTATGTTCGATGCTCGCAGCGAGTCCCATACGAAGGTCGCCAGAAGCAGGAACAGGGCAGGCGCTTGCGTGCCACGCATTTTGCCCCCGTCGTGCTGTTCGGGCTGCGGCCAGGAAGAAATGATTCAAATGCGACCGCAGAAGCTTCGGTTCCCCCGTTTTTGCAGGCTCGCGCGATGTCTGCTGCCATTTGCATGAAATGCATCAGGCAGTCCAGCTGCAGCTATCGACATATGAGTCAATACCGAAACCCGGCATCAATGCTTTGTCTGGTCTCGGAAGCGGTGCCTAAATGTTTGTGCCAAGGAATCGCAGAGTTACATCTATTAGACATTATGATTGCGGCTAAACTGTCTTCGCGTCGTATTGATTTTCTGGCTCTAGTATTCTTTACTCAAGTGCTCTGACTGCAGTTCAGTCTGAAAAACACCTACCCGCGAGAAAACTGCGAAGACGTGGCAGATGACAGAACTGATTCGGAAAAGTATTTCTTTATTTTGCTCACTATCAAATTTACGGCACGTCGTCGCTCAAGAAATTACTTAACCTGGATATCTGCCGTGAGACTACACAACGAAAGAGGGAAATTTCCCAACATCCCAAGTTTATTATTATGGTCGGGCTGTTTCTATAACTTTCTGTTATTCGTTAATCCATCTAAATTATTATAGAAGCTTTCATTTATGTGTAAGAAAGCCTTCTTATACTAAAAATGCCATTATTTTCCCAATACCGGTTGAAAATTTGTTTCAAACACCTGATGAATGATCGTGTTGTAGCACTGATTATTATTATTATTATTATTATTATTATTATTATTATTATTATTATTATTATTATTATTATTATTATTATTATTATTATTATTATTATTATTATTATTATTATTATTATTATTATTAGGCAGTCAGTGGCGAGTGCGTTGCCCAAGCTAACACGTTGTATTCCAACAGGCAGTGACCTTGATGCAGCCCTCGTGATACCATGAACGCTGCTATCACGTTCATCAGTGTCGAGCATTCTGCTGACCTTGGCGACAAAAGGCCAACTCGTCTGAAAACCAGGATTCTCCGACAGGCTACTTAAGTCAGCGGACAGCGGGGATCCTTTGCAGTCCGCGGCGAGTGCGTTGCCCAAGTTAATACGCTGTATTCTAACAGGTAGCGTGTCATTTGACTGATATCTCTCGACTTTGAATTTGCCGCTGACTGCCCACTGTGTACGCCTTTCCTGCATGACAATGACGGAGTGACAAGTCACTGGCCGATGATGGCAGATTCATAACCTGCGCGAGTTGTAAATTTTCTAATCATTTGGGTCTGAACTGTTCTGGAATTGCGTCGAACACCTTTAACACAATGGGTACAGCAAAGCGAGACGTGTGGGTATGCCAAGACATGCAGAACTGAAAAAAAAAACGTACAGACGGTTCCAGCTTTCAGTCTGATGCTGTTGAACTCGATGAAAGTACGGGCGTAGAATCGGCATTGCTTTCGGAACTACAAGATATTAAACAAGTCTACAGTGCTTACCGGAGCTTTATACCAAGATTGATTCGTTGCTCCTTTTGAGAACAGAAGTGGCCACATTAACACTATAACACCAACAATCCATGAATTGGAGAACTCGGTGAATTATGTCACAACAGTACGATTCTGTTCTCGAATTAAAAGCAGCCAAGGAACAAGCGTCTTCTCAAGATGCAGAAATATCCACCCACCCTCAGAGCAGCTGTCCAGACGCAAGCCGAGCACCTAGAGGGGATACAAGCAGAACTAAATGACAGTGAACAATACAGCCACCACATGAACATGGAAATCCATGGTCTCAAGGAAGAAACATACGAAAACCTCAAGGAAGTCTTATGTAATATCACCGGAAAGCTAGAAGTCAAAAGTTTTTCCCTGTCAGAAGTTGAAACAATCCACCGTCTGCCGGGCACACTATTGCTAGGATTCTTGTGCGCTTCACTTCTATTGCATCCAGAGAAAAGTTGTTTGAAGCCCGCAGGAAGCTGTAAAATGTTTGCGAACCCGTAAAGGGCCAAACAACATTTTTCAACGACAACTTGACAAGAATTAATCGAGACCTAATCTGGCGTGCAAGAACTAGGGCAAAACAGAATGAGTACAGGTCTGCTTGGATTAGGCTTGGCAAGATTTATGCGAAAAAGACCGAAAACTTGACCCTTCTTCGAATAACCAGACCGGCGGGATTAGATCAAATTATGTACTATGGCCAACGCCTGCAGCCAGATCCCAAACATTAAGTCTTTTAAGGACACATTTGGTAACAGCTCAGATAATGAATTTACTGTCGTAAACACTAATATATCAGAAGCTTTCGAAAACACTGGGAAGAATTTAAGCTAGTTGCCACATCGGGAACAGGATTTGTTGACGTATTCGTCTAGACAAAAATCAATGCTTCAGATGCGCGCATGCATGCGTTTTCAGTGCTACGCTATCAATGCCGTTTTGTGACGTGGCTTCACCGACGAGGGGGCGGGATCGCTATCTTTATTAGAGATACGTTTGATGTTGCATCCAATGTCGTGAACTTCGTTCATGCGGAATGCGTAGCGCTGACGGTATCTTGCGGTGCTCGATCTTTAAGGTTGCTAGCTCTGTATCGGCCACCTTCCAACAGTGTTGCCCGTTTTCTTCTGGAACTTGAAGAAACGTTGATCTAATGGAATTCAGTGGAAGAATTATGTTTAGTCGGAGACATAAATATAAATACCCTATGTTCCACAGTAGGCTCTCTTCCGATTACTTGTCCCTCTCATCCTCGTACGGTATTGCTAATACTATAACCGTTCCCACCCGAGAAGAAATAGTTGATCACCATGTAACAATGTCATGTTTAGACCACATCGCTTAACACGCTCCTAACCACTCCTTTGCTTCTTGTGTTATTTTGCAACGTTTCACGGATCACTATGTCGTCGCTTGTCGTGCGTCTCCATCTTCTCCAATGCCAACTGTTCGTCAAACCACCACACCCAATAACTCAATTTACATCCCTATAACCGACCAGAGGGTATTCGACAACCTCATTAACAGCTTTAATTGGATGGCTGTAACTGAGTCAAATTCACCGCAGAAGGTGTATAGTATCTTTTGCGACCAAATAAAAGAGTTTCAAAACATTTCTAAGCGCGTTGTTATACAGAAACGTAGAAAGGATTATAATTGGTTGACCGCGGACATAATGCGTGCCATTTCTTGCAGAGACCTGCTCTGGAAACGGTGTAAACATGCCTCAAAAAATAAAAACCGACGTCTCGAGTACAAAGCCGCAAGAAATAGGCTGGCTGCTTTGATAAGATACACAAAGCGCGAGTACTTTCTTGAAAATTTTCAGCAGTCATCGAGGAATGCCGCAAGAACATGGTCACTGATAAATTATCTTCGTGGCAAAAATGCCTCAAACATGTTCCCAATTTCTTTTTTTCCAGGCGAATCAGTCGAGGTCGCAGATAAATTCAATCATTTGTTTGCACTGGCTTCGAGAACGCATGTTCATGTCAGACCGTCCAATACACGCATAAAGAATCCCTTTCAGCGTCCGCATTTCTACCTAGAATTTCAGAAAGTGAACTCTATGAAACAATTTTCAGCTTTAAGCGCAGTAGACCTCCTGTAATCGACGGTATATCAGCGAATCTGCTACAAAGGAACTTTGCAGCCTTATCCGATATACACTCTTCATGTTGAACAGTTTTCTTTATACCGCGCTTCTCCCAAAAGAGCTTAAGACCGCAATCGTTAAACCACTTTTTAAATGAGGGAAAACGGGTGACATGAAAAACTATCGGCCTATTTCTATACTCTCCATACTTTCTCACATTATTGAAGAATTTCTCTTAAAATCCATGACATCTTTTGTTGAAAAATTTTCAATTTTGTCAACTCGTCAGTTTGGTCTTGTTACCGGTCGTGGCACCGTAGCCCTTCTGGAGGAGTTCTCGGATAAACTGTATTCAGCTTTTTATCAAAATCTGTTTAGCGTTGCTTTATCTTTGGACATACCTAAATTTTTCGATACAGTTCATTACGGGATTCTATTACAAAAATTATATTCCAGTGGTTTTAAGGGTCAATTTTACGATGTCCTCAAAAACTGTCTCGCAGAACGGTCACAAGTGGTTGCCTTTGATAAAAAGATAAATGCAAGTGGTAAGCTTCCACTGAAGGCCGGAGTTCCTCAAGGTTCCATTCTATCACCTCTACTTTTCAATATATTAATTAATAATTTGTCTCGGGTTGTTTCAAAATGTTCGACATTTCAATACGCTGACGACACTGTATTGTTGTCAAAGCATTTTTCGTACAACATGGCTATCTCGAATCTTCAGAATAATGTAGACAAGATAATGACTTGCTTCGCTGATAACTGTCTAAAGGTTAACGCCTTAAAAACCCAACTCGTTTGCTTCAGATCCCCTTTAAAGCTAACCGTATTCGATCCACCGATTTCCCTGCACAGTCGGAACTGTCATCCCTGTTGATGCGTGCCGGTTAACTACGTAAACTCGGTAAAATACCTGGGAGTATTCTTCAATAGCGATATGTCGTGGCATAATCAGCTATCGCACATTTGCCATAAGCTTAGGCGCGCTGCGTGGTTATTCTTTCACTTTAAATCTATCGTTCCGCTTCAAGTAAAAAAAAAACTATTGCGGATGCCTTGGCCTACAGCACTCTTCGATATGGGATTACTGTTTTTGCTTTCTGCCCCTCCCGATGGCAAAATCGTGCTGATGCTTTGTTAAAAAACGTACTAAAAAGCATAGCCTACAACACTCCTTCAATCACAAATGGTAACATCTTCTCAGCGCTTGGCCTTCCGTGCTTTTGGATTCTGTTTACGCAAACTGTGGTGCTGAGGCATTTTTGGTTCAGTGATATTAAAGTATGTTACACAGCCCCCCGAAGCCTTCGTAGTACTGCTCGCTTTGTAGTTCCGCGATCCTCAACAAGATATGCTGAAGCCGGGCGTTGTGTTTATGTGTCGAACATTCTGAACGATTTGCCAAATGAGTCATTCTCCATTACATCAAAAAAGGCATTGAAAACACCATTTATTCACTGTAACATGGTTGCCTCAACATTTGTAACAAATGCTGGTCAGCATTTCTAAAACATGTACATCTTCCAGTCTTAGTGTCGATTATTGAATCTTGCTATATGTTTTGCTCCTTGTTCGTGTTAAGCTTCCTAACTGTTAATCCTCCGGCATTGTATTGCCAGATGTCTATGGTAAAGTAAATATTGCGCACTTGTCCGCTGGTTCTTGCCGGACCAAGTCCCTCAAGCCACTTGTGGCTTTAACAGGCCCGTTTCTCGTATTATCTATTCTGAATGTAATAAAAATTTATTATTATTATTATTATTATTATTATTATTATTATTATTATTATTATTATTATTATTATTATTATTATTATTATTATTATTATTATTATTATTATTATTATTTGTTGGTTCGTTGTCTCATACACCATGGGGCGTACTTCAACGGCCACCTTCTTCTGCAGGTAAAGCTACACATTTCACCCGCACTTGTTATCGCTTTCTTATAAAGAAGCATTTTCGTTTAGCTCGTTAACCTGGCGCTGTGTACTTTCACATAATCCACAGCGCTGCAAACGCACAATATACTCTGAGCACGTACCTTGCGTCCGTCTGCTTGGAAACCTCGCCGCCACGGGCACAGGCGCTCTTTTCAAGCTTGGCGAAGAGCGGACTGAAGAAAGCAATTTACCACTTGTCGAGCTTCAGTAGGAGGTAAATATTTGACACCAGGGACATCTTCATCGACAACCGCTTTTTCGCTAGACGTCGCCCTCAATGAGGTGCGACAGATTACTAACAGCGAGCCTCAACCAAACGGTGCCGACAGCGGATTAAAATGACCCCTTGCCGGAACACTTATGGTACCAGGCTGCGGTCTCCCGTCAGGTACTGCACACCGTACGACATGGGCAGGAAATGCGGGCAAATTTGATGGCCGCTATTGTGTGGGGACAAGAGAAGCCCTAAAGGATGTAAAAAATCGTAAGAGTACAAGCTGCTCTTTGTGCTCTCACGTATAGGCTACCTTAATTTAGTTACATTCTGAAAGAATGTAAAGTGGCGTGCAATAAGAGCCACGGCGCCCATAGTCAAAGGCGCGACAAGACTACACGGCGGTGCAGACGTATGAAAACTTGGTTTCATGAGCACCCGTAATCAGAATGCTATTCATTTCTCCAAGCTTTCGTACGCCGGAGCCGGCATGCTGTATTGGGGCCCTTTCAATCACGCGCACCGTGTTGCAGCTCATGTTGCACGCGACTGTATACATCAGTTAGGGCGTGATCTTTTCTCACAGCGTTGATGGCCACCACTTTTGCTTCATTTCCTTTCTTTAACGCTGCACACGCAGTACTTGCCTCTGAAGAACACGGTGTGCGTCTCACCCTACCACTGTTCCTGACGAGAATGTAGCGCGCGCCGATCGTATAACTAAGTGCTCACAATGTTGATTTCTAATAATATCGTGGGACTCATTCAAATACTCACAGACAGACAGACAGACAGACAGACCGACAACGAACTTTATTTAATCGTGAGGAGCTACTGTCAGGACCTCCTAACGGGAGGCCTTTGTAGTCGCTGGCCGCGACCACGTAGAGAACAGAATGCCGTGACGTTCCACATTTTCCTAGGCCCTCTGGATAGCGTAGGCTTGCTTTCGGAGTACCGTGCTTCTGATGGCCTCCTCCCATTCGGCTTCGCTGGAGAGAAAGTCGTTAGGCAACGCGGGACATCGCCAGAGCATGTGAGCCATAGAGCGAAAGGTTTCACTGCAGTCGGGACAACTAGGGTCCACATCCGAGTACATCCTACTGAGGAATCCCGGCGACGGGAAAGATCCCGTCTGCAACATTCTAAGAGTAGCTGACTGGCCACTGCTGAGCTTCGGGTGAGGCAGAGGATAAACTCACCGACAGAGTTGGTAATGTTTCGTAATTCCATTAAATGTGAGGAGTGGATCGTTCTGCTGAGCCGCTTCCTGTCCCTCCGCAGCCTCCAGACCTTCGCGGCGCGTGAGTTCTCGCGCATGGTCGTGGGCCACCTTGTTGAAGTTTGAGAAGCCCTCGAGAACGTTCGTCCCCCTGTGTGAGGGGAACCACGTGATATAATGAGAACCGGGGCAAGCCCTTTTCTCTAGAATAGAGGCCGGTTCTCGAACGAGGTTACCCAATTCGGAAGCTCTGATTGCGTCTCTCGAGTCGGTGTAAACGTAGGAATGCTCTGGGTCACACAAGGCCAGCGTAACCGCAATTTACTCTCCTATACTCGCGGTGGCCGCCCTGACCGAAGCCGAGAAGCGAAGCACCTCCCACCCGTCTACAACCGACAACGCGAACACACTCCTGTTCCCGTACTGCGCCGCATCGACAAGGACCGCGGAGTCTCTATCATCTGTAACTTTCTTCAAGATGGCTTGTGCACGGGCTTTACGTCTACCCTCGTTATGCTGTCGATGTACGTTTCGCAGGAAGAACCTCACCAGGTATGTCGCCCTCGTTTCTCGTGTCAATGTTATGCGCCGGTCCTCCATTATCCTAGGAGCCATGCCAACCTCGTCGAGAATTCGCCTGCCAGCTTTGGTCGACGACAGCCTAACCACCTGGGTGGTGACCTGTGCCTCTATGATCTCGTCTATGCTATTGTGCATCCCTAGTTGATCAAGCCTGTCGGAGCTCGTGGCAATAGGCAAGCCTAGCACTCTCTTGGTGCTCTTGCGCATGAGGGTATTTAACTTGGTATTTTCCGTTTCGGTCCATACTAGAGATGACACCACATAGTTAATATGGCTAATGAGAAACGCGTTGTACATCCGAAGGAGGTTGTCTTCACCTAACCCTTTCTTTCGGTTGGACACCCTAGCGATTAACCGCAACATATTCTCCGTCTTGGCTGTCGCGTGGGTAAATGTTCTGGCATTACAGCCCCTCGCGTCTATGAGCAGGCCTAGGATATTAACTGAGTCGACTCTAGGAATTTCCTGCCCATTATTCGTGTATAATACCACGGGTAGCTCGTTGAGGGATGTCAGACCCTTAACCCCTTGCCTTGCGGGTCTGTAATGTAACAGCTCCGACTTACTCGTAGACAGCTTGAGACCCCTGTCTGCGTGGTAAGCCTCCGTCTCGTCTAAGGCCTCTTGTAGAGCTTGCTCCATTTCCGCTAGGGAGCCCCCTGGGCACCAGATCCTGATGTCATCCGCGTAAAGTGCGTGACTTATGCCCTACAAGCCTGTCTGAAAGACACTTCATAACTATATTGAAGAGCAGTGGTGAGATGACTGATCCCTGAGGGGTACCCCGAGCCCCCAATCCGCGCACGCTCGACCGAATCTGCCCCACACGAATAGTAGCAGTTCTATTTATGAGAAAGGACCTGACAAAGGCCTGGAAGTTGACTGCCAGGCCTATCCCAGCCGTGGCTTTCAGAATGTATCGATGTAACACTGTCAAACGCCTTAGTGAGATGCAGGGCGAGAATCCCTCTCACGTCCCGGGTGCCACTATCAAAGATTTGCTTCCTTCGAATTAGCATAACCTCCTGCGTCGATAGGCCGGACCGAAAACCCACCATATTATGTGGGAAGAGGTCTCTGCGCTCTATGTACCCGGAAACCCTGTTCAAGATCGCGTGCTCCGCTACCTTGCCTATGCACGAGGTTAGTGATATCGGCATCATGCTGTCCAAATGAAGGGGTTGTCTTGGTTTAGGGATGAGTGTCACCATAGCCGACCTCCATCCGTCAGGCGCCTATCCTGTCTGCTATACCCTGTCGACCTCCTTAGTTAGTAATTACACTGCCTTATCGTCCAGGTTTCGTAATATCCTTTTAGAAACTTTATCCGGTCCCGGAACCGATCTGTTGTTTAAATTCTAGAGCACCGCTTTGACCTCCGATTCTGTGAAGGGCGCTTCCAGCTTGCGTCGGCCTGCGTCTGCCTTCGTCTTCCTGCGTCGGCCCTATGGGGAGGTATCTATCTGCGACCGCATTCAAAAGTGACTGTTCAGTACCTCCCTCCTGTTTGCGCGGGTGTATGACTTTACTAAGTGCTTAACTTTGATTCCGCATAGCCCGCGCGTCACCCAGGAGGTGCTTGAGGAGATTCCGCTTCCCTCCTGAGCGCATGGACCCGCCTAGTGCCGCGCAGACCTCGTCCCATTGTAGCCTATTGAGCTCCGCGCAATATCTGTAGAGCTCTCTATTAAGCTCCGCAACCTTTTTCTTCAGCCTGCGATTTATATACAGGTGCATTTTCTAAAATGTGTGCGATTCCTGCTCCGAAGCGCAAATAGCAAATAAGCAGCTCATTAAACACTCCGATTCTCTGTTGTAAGCCTTATTAGACTTATGTATTTCTTCTACGAGGGTCCTTCCAGCAAATATAGCTTCGACAAGGCTAAAAAATGAGTGACATTTAGCGGGGTAGTCAAGCGGCCTCCATTTATCACGAGAGTTCATAATGGGGTGGTCTTTAAACACAGAGCTCATCACTGCCGTTGAAATGAAAAGTGTACACGCATAGCGTTCTACCGGTGCTTGCACATGAAGCAGAATCTTGTAGGTTAACAAAGAAGCTCGAGAACAGGTTAAAAGGAAGCTTTAGCTCGGGCCCTGCTTCGACGTGGCCTATTCAAATACATGTAAAACGCAAAAACATTTTTCTGAGATAACCCCTGGATTGATTTTAATGAAATTTGTTGCCTTTGAGAGGGAAAGTTAAATTCTAGTGACTGTTGGAAGCGGAATTTCCATTCAGGGCTTGATTTTTTCTAAAAATATATTTAAAAATTCGAAAGTTTAAAAAATGGAAGCGCTAAATTTATAAATTACTAGCTCTGCATCAAGAACACATATTGCAGTTCTGCAAACGGCATCCACTGTATCATGAAAAGCGGACAAATATGATATCTCATTTTATATCTTACGTGAATTTGTTACGTTGTGTACAAGGGTTCGGCAAAAGGTGTATCTCCGTATTACTAAATTTTTCTAGACTCATTTGTAACACATCAATTTTGTATGCTTTAGATGCGCTATTAGATGAAATTCACAGAATTATGCTATCATTTTTTCTTACTGAGCTATAGAGTTGTAAACTAGTTTAGTTTTCTGAAAATTTTCGATTTTCGCCAATTTTTATTAAGTAATTGAGGATGTAAATAAGAAATTCGAAACCAATAGTCACTATCTTTTAGGTTTTTCTTTTAAACGCAAGAGACCTCGTCAAATTTGGTGAAGTGGTTGCCGAGAAAAACGAATTCCCTTTTTACATGTATTTAGATAAGAACAACCGAGCTAAAGCTTGCTCTTAAGGACAGCGCGCCGAGCGATGAAACGAAACATGTTAGGCATAACTTCAAGAGACAAGAAGATTGGATTGGATTGGAGCCAACTTTATTTGTGCCTGCAGTGGGGCACTCGCACGCCCCGACGAGGGCCTACGTCATGACGACGTCGCCGTTACTCGGCGCGGGTCTCCGCTCGCTGTTGCCGGCTCGAGACAGGAAGAGAGCGGTGTGGATCAGAGAGCAAACCTGGAGAGCCGATATCCTAGTTGACATCAAGAGAAAAAAAATCGACCTTGGCAGGCCATGTAATGGGTAGGGGAGATGACCGGTGGGCAATTAGGTAGGTAGGTAATTTATTTGAATGAAGGTAAAGCGATCGGCCTGAGCTAACGCGCTCTAGCCGGCTACTCTGCGCATGGGGAGGGGGAACAGGGACATAAATGTGTGATGAAGGATAATGATGACATAGAAAGAGGGATGCGCAACGCTGAAAGCAAGTTGAACATTCTGATAATAATCATTCAGAAAGCTAATTCATGAAGCCACTATCTGTTTCCGTATCTAGTCAGTAGTCACCAGTTCAAGTGAACTTAAAGGCGCTAGGGCGAAGCTAATGTGTGGGCCTTCCTTGCGTGAGCAGCACAAGCGTCAAACAAAAGCTTTATAGCATGTAAAGAGCTGCGATAAGCGGCTTTTGCACGGCGAGCACCTGCAGGGCACGTTTAGTGGCCGGATTCTGGAGACCACCGAAAATCACGCGCATAGACTCCACCAGGTGGGCAATCAGAGTTGCAGAATGTCTGCCAAGGAATGGGAAGCGCAGTCGAGGACTGCAGAAAATGAGGTTTGTTGATGAAATTAGGAAATCTGCAGGTGCAAGTTGGAATCAGCTAGCGCAAGACAACGGTAATTGGAGATCGCAGGGAGAGGTTTTCGTTCTGGGCAGTGGACATAAAAATAGCCTGATGATGAGGGTGCTGCTGCTGCTGCTGCTGCTGCTGCTGCTGCTGCTGCTGCTGATGATGATGATGATGATGATGATCATGATCATGATGATGATGATGATGATGATGATGATGATGATGATGATGATGATGATGATGATGATGATGATGATGATGATGATGATGAATTGAGAGGGGGGCGAACACAGAAGTGTAATTTTGCTTCAATTCAATGAGCACAATCTGGCGTAGTACATCAGCATCAACCATCTCTTGGCATTTTTCTTCACTCTAGCTTCCGACGTTAGTGTTAGGCAAAGCACCTTACGCACAGATTCCGGTACTTCCCGTGCAGTGAACTTTACCGATAACGCCATAAGACTATGTGTGGCATAAAGTAATAGCATTGAACGCGTATTCTATCAAAAAACTCTAATCCCTCGAGCTACCTCGTGCCCTGTGTCTGCATTCTGTTCTTCCCAAGTAACAAGACAGTGTCTTAATGTACAGCAACGAGTAGTGATTCTCTGCGGTAGCTCCTATTGCCATTGCTACTTCAATGGGACGGTACAATGTCGGCACAGCACACAAGGAGCGCATCCATATGCGTTTCGTTGAACCGCTTCAAATATGGAGGAATTAATTCACTCGATCCACTGGACGGAATTAGCAATCCTTCAAGGATTGTTAATCAACTGAAGATATATACGTCGCGTGCGCGTAAACACCATAGCATCAAAGGTAATATTCACAACATAAGCCCCAATGATGGTCTATATTGGCTAAATATCAGGTTTTGCGTGGCCAATTTCATGGTTTCAAACATGGCAATGGACAGTGAAGCAAAAACCGCAAAATGTTCTTCAAACACAGCCTTTAATTGCAGGCATGCTCAATCATGGATCGAAGGGGTTTATGCAGTTTTCATCTTCACAAAATAAGCGGCCGCAGCAGTCCATGTGGGTATTGCACTGAAATATAGCAAGAGTGAAAGGCAGCAGACGACAACCTGCAGCAATAATGACGATGCAAGGTCTCTTGTGAAACACGAAAATAGTTATTAGAGCTCTTTACCACTCAGAAAAGTATGTGATATTTGTTGATGTTTTAAAAAATTGCTTGGCATCTGAATTAGGTTGTTAGGACACTGCTTTCACTAAAGCGCACAGCACGAAACTCTGCCGCAGTGTGTCGTTTGCAGAAATAGTAGATAGATCAATGAGGTAAAGACCGCAATCATTCATAAGTCAGGAAAAATAGCTTTAAAGACATTTAGACTTAGCTGAAAGAGTGAATGCAGCGTACCTTTTCTCATTATGCCTTCAACAGGCAGCTTTACTGACTTTCATATTTCCTCTACAATATGACGCCAACTGCACAGAGGCTAAGAGGGTTTCCTGCATGGATTTGCGTGCCTTATGCGTGACAAGTTATTCGCATTCACTCACGTTCGTTCTGCACATCATGATACGGCAAATTTGAGTGCGTAGTTATGACTTATGATCTCGAGAAGCTCAGAAGAATCGTCCATATTATGAGAAAAATGTAACAAACAGTTTAGTAAAAGAACAGCGTACCTTCAGTAGAATTAAGCAAAAAAATATAGGCTTTCGCAAGAAATGGTAGGCTCATATTTGCCTTTGCGTAACGCTCAACGACAGCTACTATCATGAAGTAAAAGGCTCTAGCAAAATCCCGGTATATAACGGACAATAAAATTGGCCATTCTGCAACTACAGCCTAAAAGAAGTTAGTCGTTGGCGCCAATGGCGCGCACGCGAGCTACAGGGCTTGCAACGAACGGTCATTCCGCAAGGATCCATTTAGTCTGGAATTACTGCCACTTGATTACGGACTGCGTCGGGCATTATAACTTATTAGTAATGAGCAAATCTCCGCCATTAACTTATACACGGATTATGCTGTAGCTCTATATGTACTGGGAAAAGTTTGTGAGCTGACACCTCTCACACCAAGAATACAACAGCAAGCAAAGTTGGTTAAAGATGAAGGCAAACATATCCGGATCATCTTGTTTCCCTCACATGGTGACATTGCAGGGAATAAACAAGCGCACACCCAGTCTGCTATGCTATAAAGTTTCGAAGAAACGGACGAAGAGCCGCGCTACCAAATTCATTTTGTGGGAGTGCCGAGCGTTTACCGCCTGAGTCAGGAAGTCTTGCAGGGACTGTCTCCGTTGGGCAAACGACAAGGTCTTAAATGATTAAGCCTGCTTGGTTTTATAAGAAGCAACCAGCTTTATGGGAATATTCAATACACAGGCCCAGAGGGCATGGTAAAATTAATTGCAGGATTCTATAGTTTACATTTCCTTTTTGTTCACTCACTTTTCAATAAAAACATTCCATCAATCAGTCATTGATTTTTGTAATAAAGGACGGAAGAGTTAGTAATATTCGTGTCACTAGTCTTAATTTTCGGGAACCATGCCCATGCCGTAGAGCCTCGGTTTTACCGTGCTATATCGATTCGTGGATTAGACAGCTTGGGTAATCTAGGATACATGTGGGAAACTAATTCAGTGCCTCATAATATGCTAATGCCGGTCCTTCATGAGCATTGGGTGCATACATCTCCGGTATAAGCTTTTTTTTTTCTTACCGGTCTTCCTGCCTGCATGCAACCAAT
>NC_134573.1:106377774-106502774 GCF_050947875.1 Dermacentor variabilis
CTCTGGTGGCCTAGTAATCCACAAAACGGTAGAACAAGTTTTCGGAAATCCTAAGGCTCTCAATGTGTATGGATACGTTTACAAGAAAGGGCTTCAAATTTAGTTATCAGCTCGCGCCGTACGTTCATGCTTGTGCGGAATAAGTTCTTTCTAAAGAACACGGATATCGCAGCTTAAAACTGACCTGCTTTCTCGTAATGAGGGCTGAAATATGAACTGGCATGGAACTCGCACGTATGCAGCATGCACGCAGCACGCACGCGTGCATGCGCGCACGCACACACAACGCGCGCGCAAGACCGACACTGCAGCGGAGTACCCGCCGCTGTATTTTCGGCTGGTATTTTGAAAGTCTTTGATGTCCTCTAGCTCTCGCATCCAGAAAAAAGTGCAGAATTTGCAAAGTCGTTTGAACTGCAATGACACTAATATACATTTCTGTGCTCTGATTGGGAAAGGCTGTATAATGCGTTGGCTCTCGCGACGTCCATCCGAATAGGTTGTTCTACCAGTCCTCTTGTGCAGCGGCCAATGTTGCCTGTGAGCAAGCTCCATACATATTCAGATCCTACCGGCACACTAACCTCCGCCTCGTCGTCCACTTGTAGGAATCTCAGGTCGTCAGCCAGGAACTTGCTTTCGAATAGCTGATGTAGGGCGAGAATGCTGTCGGTTTTGCCGCCGGTGATGTTGGGCCAGGTGACTATAACAAAAATGAGGACTGCAACGGAAATACGCTCAAACTTTGCATTGCGCTTGCGTTGTATTCCACCAGGTGTCACGGCATCTAGCAGTTGCAGTGTATCGGGCCACGTGTCGAGGGATGCGACTTGTGCGCAGCGTAGTCTCGACACCTGCGTTCACTCTTCTGTACACGTTATGGCGTCACCTCGCAAAGTACGAACCGCTGCTGAAGAAGCGAATCTGTGAGCTACGCGCGCGCGGCTGCAGCCAGGCAACGTCGGGCTCAGCAGACCACTGTGCAGAGAGCGGCACAAGCCTCAGCTCGCCGTCGACGCCGGGCGGACAGTTCAGATCGTTCTCGTGAAAATAACGCGAAGGGACTTCGCCGCGAAGACCCTGCTGTGCGTGTTGCCAAGAATGGAGCTCCACTGGAGCCGGTCCTCCAGCTTACGCTGTGACTGTGCTGCGTGTGACTTTTTTTTCTTCAATATTTATGTTTTCTTTAACAGAGTCTATAGAATGCCGACCAAATGGTGCTATCGAAGGGGTTTAGACGTTTCGCCTTGCGTAAGGAAGCCTTGTTCACCCGTGTGAAAGCCAGAAACGTCCACCCCCCTCGACAACATTATTATAGTCCGCGTTCTGGTAATTGCGTTTGTAATATGAATCTACTTCTCGTCCACATTAGGACGTCGTCCAATGATTGTTTTCATGATATTGCTTTATTGAGAAGTGCGCGTTAATTATTGTTCATTTCTTCTGTTTCTAGCCTAGTTGCGCAATCAACCGCAATCTTTAAAAACGTTAAGAAACGAACAAGAATCGTTTTTTTTTTTTCAAGTTTCTACATGCGTTTTACTTGAATGATAAAGGGTAAGGGTTGGAAGGGTTTAGATATTCATCGTTGATTTTCTTATCTATCTTTATACTTGTCACACTAAGTGGGAGGGAAAAGAGCAAATTTGAGTATTAGCTGATGTCTTGGAAGTTTTTCCCGTTAGAGGAGGAGGAGACAAAGGGGAGGAAAGACAGGGAAGTTAGCCAGTGTAAGTACCGGCTGGCTACCCTGTGCTGGGGAAAAGGGTAAAGGGAATAAAAGGAGAAAGAAGAAGAAGACGAGGGAAAAAATGGAAAGCAGAAAATTTACACAGATACTATGCGCTACAACAGATGACTATGATGGCAAGGCAGTAGTCCCAGTCATAAAGTGGCACTGACATGACATGTTCGATTAATAATTTGATGCGTTAAATGAAACCCATAGACCTCTAAACACAAGAAAAGATAGGTAGAAGACTCAGAGCGCCGATAGTTATTTCAGCTTTTCTACAGCCAGTTTCTGTTTCGTTTCCAGTAAGTTACTGTGTAGTGACGTCACGACGGAGTATGTGGGAACAGGACATTGCGACGTTTTGACATTCGCTCGACTTGCTCACTCGTCCGCTATACTGCTACAACGACCTTCACAACAAATGGCAATGCTAGGCGACCGAGCGAGCCACAGAAGGGTGTCAGAACGTTACAATGCCCGCCTACCACGTGACTACATACTTTGTCGTTACGCCACGACACAGTTTCCTCCTGAAAAACGAAAGAAATACTGGCTGTCGAAAAGCTACCACATTAAAATATTTAGGCTGCTCTGAGGCTTGTCACTTTATTTTTTCTAGGGTTTACAGGTTTAAAACCTTCATATGACGAAAAAAGAATGAATTATCGAAAATGTCTCAGGGCCCCTGAAAGCAGTGCTGACGTTGATATTTCCGACTCATTTTCTTTTGTTGTTCTTTTTAAATGAAGGTTCTAGACTTCGAGTCCATAGAAAACATAATAGCAAGCCTCAGATCTCCCTAGATAACTTATTATGTTTGCTTTTCTGCAGACAGTCCTTGTTTAGTTTGTGAGGAGGTTACCGTGTCATGACGTCATGGTGGACAACGTAGTCAAGTGGGAGCAGGACGTTGCGACGTTTCGGCACTGGCTCCGGCTCGGTTGCCTTCTTTGTCCCTACTCGTTTAAACGCCCGAAGTAGCAGCATAGCGTATGACCGAGCGACTCTCAAAACATCATGATTTTCCGCGTGACCAACTTCTGCGTCATGAAGCCACAACACGGGGAAATGAAATTGAAACTGGCTGTAGAAAATTTGTTATATTAAATACAGTCAGAAATACTACGTCAATATTCCTTTGGGAGTTTCTCGGTACAATGAGTTGAGAACAATGCTGTGTCTCTCTTCACAGCAATGAGTACAATGCTGTCGCGTGAGAATAAAGCAAGTCTAAGGGAATGAGAGGGTCCGTGCGATTGTTAATGGAGCAGTTCATCGTTGAATACTCGTTCTGATGGCAATCAAATACCCTACGCAAGAAGCGCAGTGAAAAGCAAAAATACATTTGGCGGGAGAAGAGGTCACGTAAAGCACCTTTTATTGAGGAAGAATTCAGTACCGCACAGCTCGAATTGATTCTTTAAATCTTTAAGAAAAATCCTAGGTTTTTAAAACAAAATGGGCTTATAACTGTGACTAGAACGACACTGAACGTTGCTTTTGATGCTGCCTCGTTTACGTTGCAGGGCGTCCTGGTTCACGAAGTCGACGAAGGACAGCCCTGCCTGACCTGCAAGGACAAGTGCCCCGGTTTCAGTCCCCACCTTTGGAGGTGAGTGTGGCAAACCCGACGGTATTTGCGCTTTACTTAGAGAGAGATACAAAGGAAAAAGCTTGAGAATATCCGTTGCTTCTTATCTCGGACGCACATACTCCGAACCGCCGTCGCTATAGACAAACAATTGCTGTAGCGGTGCTGTGGTGCGCTTGGGAGCGGTACAGTAGTATTCCGCGCACATTGATCTTCTAAAGTTGTTCGTACACCGCTTGACAGAAGCAGCGAATCACCACACACGCCCGCTGTGCAATATTAACTGAGCTAGCGAAATGCGTACGAAATTCGGGCTTAAGTGAAGCCAATAAGGACACTCCAGGACGAAAGTCTGAGGGTAAGATGCCAACACTATTGTTATGCTCATCATGACCACGTAAAAGAAAAAAAAAAAACAACAACTAAGTTTTCCCATGTCACGGCTCCTCCGGTGCTCAACCTGTCGGCCTGTTGGCATCGATTTCATTTAAAACATATCGCATAACGTCGATGACTTCCCGTTCCTAGAACACCGAGGCAATGCAACGCTTATGGAGGAGACGCAAAATGCACTATATACGCAGAGGCGGTTGGCACAGGGATGTAACAGCTACTGTAGGCTGCGAGTGCTCGTCGGCCTGCTAGCTCAGTCGGTTAGAGCGTCGTGCTAATAACGCGAAGGTCGTAGGTTCGATCCCTGCGCAGGCCACTCTTTTTTTTCCCCTGCCTGTTTTTTTTTTTCATGCAATATTGCTTTTGGGTAATATTGCGGCTCTGTTTTATCAGTGGTAAACATTTTATGGATGCGTCAAATCTTTGACCTTACCGATCTGCGCTGCATATCTCTGTGTCAGCTACGAAGCGCATAGCTCTCTTTTGCTGGTTGGCGGTCGAACTTTCACCGTCCGATACAAAGGCGCCGACGCGAAGGGTGCTTGCGCTCGAGCAACCGAGTTGCGTGGTGTGTTCGTTGCCGATCGCCCGCTAATAGAGACGCACGGGCCGTTTACGTGTACTACCGCTTTACATGGGCTGATTAACAGTTCTGTTTTCTGCGGCATTACGCCATGTAACTAAAGACGCTACTTGAATATCCTCACTGCAGCTCGCGTATACCGTCAAGCGCAACACTAACTTAATGAAGCGAATATTGCCTTCCTGAAACGTCCGGATATTCGCTTACACTGAGCACCATCGTCGCTGATTTCTGCACATTTATTTATGGCACCTATGTATTAGCCGGATATTCAAAATAGACAGTTAAAGACTAAATACAATCGTGCACTCCTGATCGACAAAAAAATTGGGCTAACATGTCCGCCATCCAGTTGGCTGGCCACGCTACAACAGCCTATATACGGTAGACGGCAGACAACACAAATGAAAGCTGATAAATCAGATACACGAGGTAACAACTCTAGATGAGAACACCTTTGCGCACAAAATTTGTAGCACACTTTTTACAGTAACGCTGACAAAGGACGGCTCTACATGGTCACGCACGGGACACTAAAGTTCCGGTTGGAATGGCGAGCGCGAGTTGCTTTCTATGTCCTCCGTTAGTGCGTCGGGAGTGCGAAGCCAACCACTACAGTGCCGCGTCCCTCTAAGGACGGGTAAATGACCGGCTGAACTTAACAGCCAAGGCCAGCGGGAAGGTCGCTGCGGGGCTGGCGAACTTGGCTCATGTTGGCTGCGAGGTGCGCCGGGCACGGCTGAGTGCGGCGCGTTCCAGCTCGTGGCGACGCAACGTGCCGCGGCGGCTGCTTTGCATAATTGCGCCTCTCTCGCCCCAAGGCGCTGCCGTGGCGGAAGTAGCGTGCTATGCACCGTTCGCGCCTTTCGAGAGTTGTTGTTGTTGTTGTTGTTGTTGTTGTTCTTGTTGTTGCTGTTGTTGTTGTTTCAAACGTTTATTAAGCAAAAAATGGAAACCAGATGTCTCTTGCCAATGCGTCAGACTTCTTGGGAAGAGATAAGTGAAAAGGGTTGGGGTGATTTGTGGAAAGGGATCAACAGGCGAAATCTAGGAGGGTGAGAGACAAGATGTAAAAGGCCGCCACATACTGCTTTTGGCAGTTTGGGTGGATGTGAAGGAATTAGGAGGTCGTCAAGCCACCGAGATCTTGAGTTATTTGGGAGGACATCCACGAGAATCCGTCGTTGCCCTTGAAACTGGGGAGATAACTAAAGTATGTGTTCAGTAGTATACGGTAATTGGCAGTTCGAACAGATCTGGTAGACCATGAAAGAAATTGTCGCTTGGCAAAAGAAAGGAAAGTAGAAGACACGGTGTTGGGGGGGGGGGGGGCACAGGCGCACTTGCTGGGAGTGGAGAGAATAAGTGCTAGCATGCCTGATATACTACGAATGTGTAGGCAAAAACTCCTTCTCTCAAATCTCCCAGGCAGCGCTGCATAATTTTGTTTGGCGGACATCCGCCGTGGAAGAACTTTTGGCTTCCGAGTTAGGTAATCGCCAGCCGGAACCTTAAAAATGACTCATAGAGCCTGAAAACGCAAGGAGCCTTGAACTTAGCAACAGCCTCATCATCGGCGACCTAACACGGATTTACACAAGCACCGAGTCTTAGAAATTGGCCAGAAATTTCGAGCAATTCTCAAGTGCCACGCTGCCGGTACGTCAGGAAGGTTGACCTGCTGAACGATGGAGGCAGAAAAAATGTCACTGTTTTGGACAACTTTTAGCAACGTATTGCACAGAAAGCAGAAAAACAAAACCCGCAGCATGATGACGCAAAAAATAAAGGCAAATAAACATGATGCACCAACATTGTCTGAATCGAATATTTCTGAAATAAAAGAAAAACTGACGCCACCTATAAGGGAAGAAAAATGTCACAAGCCTTTGTCCAAACAGCTGTGAGCATGTGGTTTTATATAGCCATACGTTTAAAATAAATAAATCTAGTCTGCTTAGATATTGGGCGTCTGAGAGTGATAAAACCTGTGAAAGTATTTGAATTTTACAACGTGCATTGCTGTGCCATACAGAAAGTGAGTAGCCTATGTCTAGAAGATAAAGTGGCAAATTTTTTATCTAAAGCGCACTTTTATTTTTGTTATATCACATAATTTCTTATTGTCATTTAAATATGATTTTATATATTTAATCTTTTCTATGTCTTACTTTAATAAATTCATGGATTGACTAGACCCCAACAACGCTATAACCTACGGCTGATGGAGTTTTCCCCCGTTGTTTGTGAATGGAATTGTTTATAGAAAAAGCAAGCAAGCTAGAACAATATGGTGGTCTTCACTGCGTAAGAATGGGGCTGTAGCCGTAAATGAGGTCAGAGCTGAATGAATCTGCTCTATTTTGTTGCTTTTATTTAGTCAGTGATCCCATTTATCAATAAAATCTCGCACGATATCTGGAACGGTATAACGCCATTGCAGAGCTAGACATTGAGAAATGGAAACTTTAATCGATATGTGGACACAATGTACTTTCGACAGAGAGTTTGTAACTGCAAAGATTCCAAAGCTGGTAAAAGGATTCAATCAAGGAGATCCAGGTTAAATTACGTATGCATACAGCTATACGAAGGAATTAGACGCAAGTGTTCATTCTACGAACGTACACAAAGCATTGCGCGAGCGAAAATTTTTGTGGACGCGGCCACGTATATCCCCATGGGCTGCTCTGGTCGATGTCCGCTCAGGCCTAATCGAACGAGTTATCACGGGGCGCCAAAAAAGTCTCTCATTGTTCCTTAACCTCACATGGCCACTGCGCCTACTGTTACGACGTTGCTCCTGACTGTATAGGTTGCCACATTGTGCCAAGATGACACTCGTAAGGAAACTCTCCACAAAGAATTTCAAATCAAGTGCTCGCGTGAGATGTTCGCAATGAATGCGACTTCGTTAGTGCGTTCTTTCTTTCGTTGTGTCGTTGGACGTTGTGCCGATGATATGCACACGCCGATACGGGCAGACGACCCTTGCGCAATTGCGAGCGTATACGAATCGAACTCAGGTGGCATCCGTTCGGCGTCTCATCATCATCATCAGCCTCGTTACGCCCACTGCAGGGCAAAGGCCTCTCCGATACTTCTCCAACAACCCCGGTCATGTACTAATTGTGGCCATGTTGTCCCTGCAAACTTCTTAATCTCATCTGCCCACCTAACTTTCTGCCGCCCCCTGCTACGCTTCCCTTCCCTTGGAATCCAGTCCGTAACCCTTAATGACCATCGCTTATCTTCCCTCCTCATTACATGTCCTGCCCATGCCCATTTCTTTTCCTTGATTTCAACTAAGATGTCATTAACTCGCGTTTGTTCCCTCACCCAATCTGCTCTTTTCTTATCCCTTAGCGTTACACCCATCATTCTCCTTTCCATAGCTCGTTGCGTCGTCCTCAATTTAAGTGGAACCCTTTTCGTAAGCCTCCAGGTTTCTGCCCCGTAGGTGAGTACTGGTAAGACACAACTATTCTACACTTTTCTCTTGAGGGATAATGGCAACCTGCAGTTCATGATCGGAGAATGCCTGCCAAACGCACCCCAGCCCATTCTTATTCTTCTGATTATTTCCGCCTCATGATCCGGATCCGGCGTCACTACCTGCCCTAACTAGATGTATTTCCTTACCACTTCCAGTGTCTCGCTACCTATTGTAAATTGCTGGTCTCTTCCGAGACTGTTAAACATTACTTTAGTTTTCTGCAGATTAATTTGCAGACCCACCCTTCTGCTTTGCCTCTCCAGGTCAGTGAGCATGCACTGCAATTGGTCCCCTGAGTTACTAAGCAAGACAATATCATCAGTGAATCGCAAGTTGCTAAGGTATTCTACTTTAACTTTTATCCCCAATTCTTCCTAATCCAGGTCTCTGAATACCTCTTGTAAACACGCTGTGAATAGCATTGGAGAGATCGTATCTTTCTACCTGACGCCTTTCTTTATTGGGATTTTGTTGCTTTTTTTATGGAGGACTACGGTGGCTGTGGAGCCGCTATAGATATCTTTCAGTATTTTTACATACGGCTCGTCTACACACTGATTCCGTAATGCCTCCATGACTGCTGAGGTTTCGACAGAATTAAACGCTTTCTTGTAATCAATGAAAGCTATATATAAGGGTTTGTTATATTCTGCACATTTCTCTATCACCTGATTGATAGTGTGAATATGGTCTATCGTTGAGTAGCCTTTACGGAATCCTGCCTAGTCCTTTGGTTGACGGAAGTCTAAGGTGTTCCTGATTCTATTTGCGATTACCTTAGCAAATAGTTTGTAGGCAACTGACAGTAAGCTGATCGGTCTATAATTTTTCAAGTCTTTGGCGTCCTCTTTCTTATAGATTAGGATTATTTTACCGTTCTTCCAAGATTCCGGTACGCTCGAGGTCATGAGGCATTGCGTATACAGACAGTGTGGCCAGTTTCTCTAGAACAATCTGCCCACCATCCTTCAACAAATCTGCTGTTACCTGATCCGTCTGCTCCAGTCCAGCTTCTACTTGCGCCAGCGCTGCGGTGTGTCCACTGCGGAAGTTGCATGAAGCTCGGGCACAAGCACCGCTTGCGAAAACAAAGTATACGGCCGAGAACAACTGCGCTGTCGAGACGTCGTTCGCTGCCGTCCGGCGCTGTCCGTGCGGGTGGAGAGACGCGGCGATGGCTGGCACGCGGGTATCCGGTACAGGCTACGTCACTTCGTCTAGCGCATGGCGCAGCCGCTAGGCGTAGTATTTTGGGAAAAAGTGCACGAAATTCATTATTGTAATCTACTTTCCACCTAAATACAACGCCGTGCCGCCCAATTTCAGCACCCAAGCTTTCATTTCGGGCTGAAAATCTCGGCGGCAAAAGTTTTGTTCAGTATTCCTTTAGGCTTTGACGTAGTAGTTCTGCGGAAACCCGCAAGGTGGAGAGAAGTAATAATGACTGTAAGTGAACAAAGCCTAAAGGCTTTGTTCACTTACAGATTCAGAGCCTAAAGGCTTTGTTCACTTACAGTCATTATACGAACCAGAAGATCAAACCATTTGCTACGTTTCTTAGGTGTTTCCATCTGATAGCTGCGTCAACAGGGAGAATTACGCTACTAAATATCAAGCCATAGAAAACCGTAGCTATAGCCGAACCAAGTAAATGGAAGATTGCATTGGGCCCTGCTTGTCCAAATACACGGTGTCCGCGGAATGCTGTTATTTGACAATCACTGAACCAATCTCAACACAATTTGATGCATTTAAAAGAGAAAGTTGCGTTTGAATGACTCTCTGGAGAATTCTCCGGAGAAAAAAATTCAGAGTCATTCCACTCTGTGAACATGGATTCAATTCAATTGAATGCAGCTTTATTCAACATCTGTCAGATGTTTGGAGCACGGAAAAAAAGCCTGAAGCGGCTTTACTGGGTCTGTGCACCATAGCATGGCATACAGTGGCATCAATTCCATACAAGTAGACCAGTGGAGCTGCATATATGGTTTTAAATATGTTGATAATGAATATGGCGATTGAAAAGTAAAAGACATGCACCACAACGAATTTCGTTCTCTCACGATTTTTTTGTTGCTTTGTTAAATTGCACACTTATTTCTTTCTTTATTTTTAACCTTCTTTTCTTTGCTCTTTTGGATTTATCATTTGGTCACCAAGGTGACTATCGCTTTTGCGATCGTTATGATGTACGTGCAGTAGCTCTGCGGCGACAATGGAAAAGTTCTTGGCCAACGCCAGGTCAAGAACCACGATCGACGACGCGTCGTGGGCACACTGATGTTTGTGTAACATTGAATGCCGAACCTTTTCAAAGGAAACGCCAGGAACCACTTTCCGTCTGGCCGAGACACATCTATGTTGAAACCACCCATAATTACGGTGGAAGTGAAGTCGGTAGAGGTGATACAATCAACGGCGCATACGCTTGGCGTTTGCGGCACGATATTCGTCCATACTGCGTGCCGCCCGACTGTCGCCACGCACATTCCCGCTTCTGTTCACAACGGTGTTCTTCGTAGGCGCGCTGTTCTTCTGCAGTCCTCAGCACACGCGGCCTACCCATTGCAGGGCTGGAAGGGAATTGAGATAAGGTTGCGTGGTTTGCCTATAGGTCCCGTGACGTTAAACCGCAATCCATACTAAACAGTGTCTATTCCGGTTTTGGGTTGTCTATTACGATATTTTTTTTATCACAATACGTTTTGACGTTTCTCACGATTAAACGCAGCTGGGGCATAGCCGCGGCGATACGCTTTTGCTTAATGCATTAGCTCTTTTAGTTCTGGGGATGCCGCCATCTTTCTTGCCTACGCACGCGAACCGCCAGAACCTATAGCGTATAACAGCTCCGCTGTAAAAGGCGTCACATCCAATTGTGCGTCGTGTCTCCCGTGTAGTGCCGCACCGTCACTGCTCGATATAAACAAAAAGTTTGCAGCCAAGGAAATCAAACTTACGAAACGATAGATTTCACACTTCTTTTTTCAGGTAGTTTAAATCTGTGTTTTAGCTATTGCAGCGCCAATCAACTTAAATATCCTCGTTTAGTGTTCGAAAATCCGCTTCGTGAGCTATTATATTACCACTGTACTCGAGGCTACCGCAATTATTCTTATCGTTATAGGGGTTCTTTAACGCAATTCTAGATCTCAGTAAACCCAGACCTGAGTTAGTGCATTCCGCTGTCACTGCAATGTGGCCATTGCAGCCACAGCAGAACGGCAGAACAGCGCAGCCATTTCGCCTCACCGGAAGCCCCCCCCCCCCCCCCCCCCAAAAAAAAAAAAAAGAAAACAAAAAGAAAGCGCTTCGGTGTCAGGATAAATCCCTGAATCTGAGGTTCTGGGAGCCTGGCCTCAGAGTTCTTCAGCCCCAAGAAAGTATACACGTGCACTTTTGCAGGTCCTCAGAGCAACGGACTGGCGTGTCCGAGCGTATGGAATCGTTGGGAATCGACCAGTGCACGTAGATAATATGAGCTATTGTCATCTCTTTCTCTTTAACTCCCTCTCTCCACGCGTAGTGCAGCAAGCTGGACAAACTCTCCCTCTCTCTCTCCCTAGACTCCTAATGTAATTCCACACAGGCTCGGCTAAATAAATGGACCACGCTTGGAAATGCGTTCATCTTACTGATTGGAACGAATTTCTTCGAGCGTCGGCTTCCTCTCTAGTCGGGCCTCTTGCCACTGTTGTGTGCATATGACTCGTAATATTGTTCTACAAAAGTTTCGCTAAGTAAGACATCTTTATGTCGTTCCACACAGGTTCAATCAGCTAAGCGGAAGACACTAGGAAGAAGTGCTGCGCTTATACTGAGCGGATCTTGTTCGGAGCGAGATTAAGAATGCGACGTCGGCGGCGCGGTCTGCCGCTATCGCTCCCACTGCCTGCACGTTCGATCGCGAAACGCTAACCCTTCTCGTCGTTTCCACGAGTTCGACCTCACGGGCCCTTCTCCACGGCTCCTCGAAAACGTGCATCGCAGAACGGGAAGGGCGAGGAGCCTCGGGGGTCCGCACGCGGTCTCGTCGAATGCAGAGCAGTCGCCGGACCGTTTCTTACTTCCGCGGTTATTACATCGCACCGCACGCACGGCGGCGGCAGCGGGGCGCGAGTACGCGCCGTCGTCGATCGCCTTGTTATCTCCGCGCCTCGCATCGAGTGGCCGGACGCTCCTAATTACCGCTCAACCTCCTTTCCCGCGTCATTTGCTTTGATCGTTCCTCTCGCTGTAGCTCTTTCGCGGGTCATTGGTGCGCTCGCTTCGCTGCCCACGAGGGGATTTTCTTTTTTTGCAGAAGGAGAAGCCGGCTCCCGCAGGCTTTAACAACCACCGTCTAGCCGTGCACGGGGCAGCGGGAACGTGTGGGGCCGAGGGGGTGTCTGGTACCGGAAGGATCCGCGTCGGTGGTTGCCCGATACCCTTGGCCTTGTCGCGAGCCTGCAATGGTTTCATGGTCAAGCCTCTCGCGCGTACAGCTTGCGTCTTGATTCTTTTCGCTTCCTTTTTGCTTGTCGACAAGTTATGGTTGTATACTTCCAATCCCACCGAAAGCCCATTCCCTCTAATTCGATTTTTTTTTATTCTCTCTCCCCCCTCTCCTTTCTTTTGTGTCCCGACGCGCTGAAGCAGTTTGGCAATTTTTGGTAACGTGCAGCGGAACTTCAGTTAAACCCGTAGTGCGCTGACCTCCACGGCGGGGTCTCTTGCCAACGAATCGGCTGTGGGAGCTCAAAGATGTGCAATCAAGTGTGGGGCGAAGAAGGAGGCGTTTTCTATAGAAACGTGTAGCGGGGACAAAATGTACTTCCCACACCTCCGTAGATTTAATGGACAATGCAACCACAGAATCCAGCATCTCTCTATTTTTTTCTTTATTCCGAAGTTAAGCGTGCGGGCATTCTCAGACGAGTATGGAAGATGATTAGGTGGTGTGATGAGATAAGGAAATTCGCAAAGGCGTATGGCATGAAGTCAGCTGACGCGAGATAAAAGTAATTAAAATCGCCGGTAGAGAGATCTTCGTCCTACAGCCAGATAAGATAGGCTGATGACGATAGTGGTTCTTTATGAGCCGAATGTTCTGCAATCGAGTATTTGTGGAAGCAGTGCTGCTGCTGATATTTGTGGCTTACTGGACTTTCGTTGCTTTGCGGGCGCTCTGGCTACCTAGAAGGTCTTTTAACCATCTGTGCCGCGTCAATCAACCTGCTATTGGCCTCATTTTCCGGTTTACAGTTCTGGATGCTTTTCTGGCACTGGGCTATCCGATGATCGTCAATGCTGGGGTCCTGTTACGAGGCCTCCTACGTCACTGCGGGCAGTCGTTATCGTCGCTTTCACCATGAACCTCGTCGAGTACTCACGATAGACGAGCTTAAAACAGTGGCGGCCGAAAGTGAGCCGCTTCTTCAACTGCGAGATCCTTCCGGACTTTCGTGAAGTAGTGCTCCTGCTTGGTGTACCAGAAAAAAAAAAAGAAAAGAAAAGACGCTATTGAGTGTAATCGCAGGACGCAGCATTATTCGATCCTTTTAAAATTTACTCCTTTCGCCTTCCTTTTCATCACTGGAGGCTCACTTTTTCCTCCTCCTTTCACTCTAATCATCTGCAGTAGCATTTCATGCATTTGTCTAGAAAAACATTTCCAGCTCATATGTGTTGCATTTGCATATGCATATGCGTTGCAAAAGGCATATATATATATTCGTGTGCTGGAGCGTCTGCAGAACTGCAAGCACGGGTCTTACCGTCAGCTTTGCATGTGTCTCTCAGCGGTGAAAGACCTATTCCTACACCGCCGAGCTAGACGGTGCTTTGCATATTTCATTCGCGGGAAGCACTTACGTGATTTACCGTTCTGAGAGGCAGCTCGGCCCGTTCGTGCCTCGGTGTGTGACAAACGGGCGGTCGCTATCGGACAGAGAGAAAAAAAAAAAAGCGACCAGATCCGCGTTCAGGCGGTTGCGAAATAGCTCAACCGTCGCACCTGCGTATTCGGTATTCGTCGCTGCCACCGCCTTCCGAACGTGGCTCCGCTGGGTCGGGCGCACAATACCAATGCGTGCGAACACACATACACACACGCGCGCACACGACGGCCGCTTGACTTCGTATAGCGGCGAAGGTCAGCGCCTGTGTGTTTTTTTGCCCGCTTGCTTTCTGAGCCATGCGCGACGTCGCACACGCACACCCCGCAGCCTTGTCGCCGTTGCTCGCCGATGGTTCTTCCTCGTCCCATCGCGCCGCCGCCGTCGCTGGTCGCGAGGGCGGCGACAACGACGTCGCGGTGTCTCCCAGAGAAAAACGTCCCCGATGCGCCGCTGGCCGTCGGCGAGCCGTTTTCGACGGCACGGCTGCTGTCACCGCAAATGTGAGTACACCGCTTTCGAAGAAGTGAAACGCGTCGACGCACGTGCAAGAGAGAGGGGAGAAAAAAGGACGAGATTTGCCCGGGGAGACTTCAAGCGAAGAGAGAAGTGACAGATGGACCTGTAACTGCGCTTTCTTAGGATCCGGGCACCTATTGTCCGTATGCGACGACGCAGAGGTGAATGACGAGTTTAGAGGCATGAACGCGCGAAGACGTTCACCGAAACTTTCAGCGTCAGTGGTTTTGTACCCTTCGGCGAATCGTTATTAGAAGTGCAACTGTCACCTCAGGTGTGAGTGACGATGTAACCGACGAACGCACCTTGATGTCTTTTAGGATACTTCAAAAAGAAAAA
The DNA here is from genome assembly GCF_050947875.1 of Dermacentor variabilis. Lineage (NCBI taxonomy): Eukaryota > Metazoa > Arthropoda > Arachnida > Ixodida > Ixodidae > Dermacentor > Dermacentor variabilis. The sequence goes on from NC_134573.1 coordinate 106,392,310, forward strand.
AAAAAAGAAAAGAGAAGACAAGGGAACCGAAGTACTAGAGGCAAAACCGAGGAGGAATACTAGTGAATGAAAAGCCTGAGGCATCTTTGTGTAGTGATGGGATGACAGACATAATCGACTACTTGATGGAAGCGCGCCAGCTGAATGCTTTCAGAATGCGCGTCGGTTTGTTTCGCTTTCGCTCGTTGAGCGAAAGCGAAACAAACCGGTGCCAAGTGAGCGCTTATTTCGCCGTGCATCACAAAACGAGGCGCGTTCTGAGGCGGAGATTTTTGTGGCGGAATACCTGAAGGGAGTAGGAGTAGTCTTCTGTAAACGCCGAACGCAGTGGGAAAAACATATGTCAAACGATGAACGTATTGGACGCAAGAGTTGTGCTGAGCGATAGGCAAAATCATAACTCTGGTTTACCTAAGCAACAATGTGTCTGTGTCCACGACGGAGTTTACATCGGCTGCCCTCGTAACCCTCCTATGTCGCATACCATAAGAAGACTGTTCCGGCGACGTTGTCGTCGAACTTTTCGTTCATATGAACTGTTTCTCACTGACAGACAGCCTTTGCTTAAAATACGTCCCTCACTATGGTACGCCTGCGGCTCTCCTTGTGAAAAAAATAAATTGAACCCGCCATCTGCCTTGTGAATACGGACGCGGATATTTTCTACTCCGAATACTATACTTTCGAGGTACGTTTCATTTGCTGCTTACTATGTGCTGTCTCTTCGGAAGCACATGCGACCTGCTTAGTGTATACGAAAGCTGCCTTCTTTTCCAGATTTACGGTACGAAGAACACGGTGTGCTAGGCAGAGGTTTCGCTGCGCCCCGCGACGTAACACGAGACAAACAAGCATAGAGACAAGGCGTGAAATATGTTTTATGAAGCGCCACTATACTAGGAAACGGGCTGTATACGTTCAGCATGAACGATGCAAAGTGGCTCGAATTCGAGTAGCTTAATATCTTCGGCGTCAGACTCTCCTCTTCACTGGCACAGGTCCCAGTTTCTTCTTCTTCTTCTTCTTTGCAAGTCATACAAGCATGTGGCTATGTGCCAATGGGAGTACATTAAATAGCTCCACTCCCAACTCGCTTGCTAATTAGAAGGAGCTCCCGAGCGCTCTGCATAATGTCACGGCGCGCGCGACTCGGCTGATATCATTTGTGGCGCAGCCACCGGCCGACACCGATACATGGCGACGACCACCGTGGCAGACAGTAGGAATGCGAACACCGCAGGCGACTATGACGGATAACTGCCAGGAAAGGACAACGACGTCCATTAGAAGCGCCAGAGTCGTAACGTCAAGGCTGGAGAGACATATCTGGTTACGGGATGCGCGCCAAGTGTCTGAAGCCGCGTTGCACACGCGTTGCTATACGTGGTATCCGCAAAGGGAAGCCGCGCAACTGTTCGCTGGTTGCACTGTTGGAGCAGCTGTGCGCGAATGCATGCAGCTCGGACGCTGCGAGTCAATTGCTGTGGCTGCTGTAGACATGACTCGCAGGCACGTGACGCTTGTAGTATGACAGCACTCGCGAAATCGGGTCTCATGGTGGATTAGTGGATTAATGCACGGAACTATTGGGGAACTGGAAGAATGTTTATTAACGGTGAAAATTTTGCGTGATATAGTGTTCTTTTTCTTGCGCAAAATTTTTAAGTTCAATCACTGACGCCGACGTTCTCGTTAACATACGAGCGTCCGCTTTGGCAGCCTCTGAGTAAGGCGGAAGTTGCACGATTCTGTGCGGAACTAGCGAAGTTACGTGAATTAGGTTCCATTCAAAAAAGAATTTAGGTGACTGAAGCAAATGAGCCGTTTGAAGCTCATCCCCACTAGCAGTTAACTAACACAGGTATGACATTTCGAATAACTAAGCTCTTGCGAGACCTACGTCAACAATTAAATATTTTACATTTGAAGGCTCCGTGAAAATGAAATTGACACAGCGCGCACACTCTGTGGACCTCAAAAGCAAATCCTTTTTTTTTTTCTTATAAACCGAGAGTATCGTCGTACGCTAGGCTCCGTCGCAGGAACGGGTGCCGGTGAATTTGGATACGACGAACGTAGCGAAGGCACTCAGCCATTGGCATATAACTCTTACGAAAGAAAATGCTCACAAATTCGTGTCTGGTGGAATTGTTTTGATTTCCAAGTGTGCTCGTATGTTTACCTACGGCTGACATAACAAACCACACGCAGCGTGTGCCTTGCTTTTCTGATAGGCGCCGGTGGGTACGATTTTCCCGGAAGGAAAAATTCTTCAGGTAAACCCTCACGAATTCCGCCTGCTCTGTCGTTAGCGACGAAGCTGACTTTCCGAGGGTTCATTGGACGCTTGCTTTTTTGCAAGATGAACGTGCTCATGTAAACAAGGCATATTTATTATGGCTGGAGCGTTGCTTTCTTTTCGCCTCACGAGAAAGTCGTCATATCCTTTCTTTCGGTGGGTGTGAAGAAGGGCGGGTGGCGGGAGTGGAAGGGGGAGAGAAATGAGCGATTCTTCTACATGGAAAACTGGAAAGTCTCGGAGAGCTGCGGTTTAGTTCATTCATGGACAGTGCAGTCAATATTAGTCCGAATGATTTGATTCCATGTATATCCCTTTGGGTAGGCCTTAATCAGCCGCTGGTTCCGTCGAGTGGTCTCATAAAGAGATTACGTAAAAGATTTCGGTGTCACTGTAACTGCGGGAACCTTCATTTATCAAACTATGGTCGCAGCACCTTTATTTATAAAGAAAAAGTAAAGGCGCTCATCGAGTACCAAGACTATCCGACGGAAAACAAACGTGTTTTTTTTTTTTTTCGCAGTTCTCAAATGCTAGTGTGGATTCTGCATGGTTGGCCTCATGGGTATGTGTCGCAGTACCAGTAGAACATCGCCGGCTGGGCTTGTTCCCTATGAACGTTTAAATCTTGACGTAAAAGTTGTTTTGCTCTCTTTGCATTACGGAAGCATGCAGCTGAGGCATGGCCTGATGATCTGTAACTTTATCGGCAACACTATGGAAGAAGAGCCGCGAAGCGAAGGTGTCTCAGATGATATTTTATGTGGCAGAAGGTGCTTGCGTGTTTTGTTAAGAAAACTACGCCATGATTTGCTCGAGCGCTCACAAACGACAGGCAACCGTTCGCACATGACGATTTACCTGAAGTTTGTTGCCCAAATATGGCTGTTTGCTATGCACTACTTCGGACGCTTTAGATCTTGAGAAACTCTTGTCTAAGTGCTCTCGGCTCGCGCACTCTTGCGCTTGGGAGATTTGCATGCGAGAGAGAAGCAGCGTGCAAATGAGATAGGAGAAGCTCGACTTGCTCACTGTTTTTTTTTTTTTTACGAACCCCTTCACGAGTTTCGTGGCACTCAAGCCCGCAGGGTCATTCGGAGCTTATCGACACAAAGAGACCCACGATACGGTGGCTTTCTCCCTCTCGAGCGTTATCGTCGAAAGGTTTGCCGAAGGAGCAGCCGCGGTCAAAGGTCACACCGGTGCAAAGAGCGCAAAGAAACACCGCTGGTTACATTCTCTGCTCGGCCCGCGGGAAGGGGAGCAGCGCACAGAAGCGGACGCTGCGCCGGTGATTGCCGCGTATCTCCGTCATCCGTTTCCTGCGGCGCGATTATGCCGACATTGCGGGAAGTGCCGCGCGCGCAACGCGCGCGATCCGCCGAGCCTGACGGCAGTCGAGCGGCGCCCACACACACAGGCTTCCGCGGAGATCCGCAATGCGTTGTCGTGGATTGTCGCACTGCGCCTGCCTCGTGACTGCCGTCCTGCGTGCGTTCCTGCATGTGCAGCTGTAGTGCCGCGCACTGGTTGCAGCGACGGATACGTTCGGTGCGCGCGGCTGTGCACCGTGGTGAAGGCGGCTGCCGCCATATAGCGGAACGATTTGAATGCGGCACGCGGCTTCGCGTCGTTTGAGAGTGCGGCCACGCGACACTCCGTTGTTTGGTCCGCTTATCGCTGCATGCGGCGGGCGCCGTTCTCTGTGGCCGCGAGGATTCGTGGCACCACCGGCATCGCTCATCTCGACTGCGTTCGTGTAACCCCCTGCTCTTCCTGGTTTCCTTCTCGCTTCCCGCGATCTTTCGGCCAGCGGTGTCGTACGGGCTCCGCTTTCTCGATTCCCCGTGCTTGATTAACTCGCCCGTGTGGAATGCTGTGTCGTGAAATCTGAAAAAGTGCTCTTCGCCCGTGCCCAGCCGTGCGGTGCCGTGAAACAAATAGAAGTGTCGGTGCGTGGGACACTCGGTTGTCCAGTGCAGCATAACGCCTGGCGTTGAACGCGTCGCCGTTGCTCCAACTTCGTGAAGCGTTGTGGGTGCACGGCGTTTGCCATGTGAACATAGCCCCATCTGAAGAAACCGAAGAGCTGGATTGAGCGAGGCCGCTGTGCCTCCCGAAATGTCGGTCACGTTTCAGACGCCGCCTCATTTGGAAAGCCTCATCGAGTGAGTTTTTGCTGGTGCAATCGCTTGGTTTTCCCGTCGCTTTATTATTTATTTATTGTGCATTCTCTAGTTGTCAATTATGATACGACGGACTATGGGCAGATGTTCTGGAGAAATCTCGCATGCCTCAAGAGAACGTCCAGTATTGTTGTTTTGTTTATTTTTTCTGCAAATTTACCTCGATGAAAGCGCAGGAGCTCCTATTTTTGCGTCTTTGGTGAAATGCAGTGAAACAAGCCCATAACTTCATTGACCTAAAGAGTTTCGAACGCCTGTATCAGAGCATAAATTAGTGAAGTTATCTGATGGAATATAACTTTCAAACGGCGTTGAAGGGCTGTTTACGAAAGAAGATTGCTTCCGCTGTGCCGCTTTCATTCTGTCCAACCGCACACCGTTGAACTATGTATGAAGTATGTTACTGCGATGAAAACGAATGTAGAGACTTCTATAGGACGGCAGTTCGACAAATAATCTTGCGCGCCGATGAAGTTGCGGTGTTCCTAAAGTCGTGCTTGCTTGTAAATGACGACCTTGCATAGCGGGATGCTTCCAGCATTTGCATGTAGCTACCATGAAATACAAGCGTTCAACAAACAAGAGTGAAAGAATGCTGACGCGGCTGCAGGTTCCGCGACACCGAGATTTATCGAGCGGGATTATGTTTCAGCCGCGAGGTTATGTATTCACTAGGCTTGGTAAACAGGTCGTGAAAGAGAAGCGCACTTCTCCGTCATGGTGTTTAATTCGCTCGCCCTTTCAATGCACGTCGAAGTTAAGGAGTGACTTGCGCGGCGCCCAGCGTGAACGTTTAGAGGAAATGAATTCGCGGCGAACAGGATGGCGCGTGCAGTGTGTGTAGAGAAATTTCGGTTGGGTTCTAGCGCACAAAAGGGTCTTGCGGTCAAAGACCGCGAAACTATGCCAGTGAAACCAGAATCGTAAAGCAACCATTCGCAGACAGGGCAGTTAAAGAAAAGCATATCAACTTGTTTACGTTGATTTTTTTTTTCTTAGCGAGCTTCCAAACAGCTGCTGTTGCCAACGGCATTGCAGAATACAGGCTATCAGACGGTGCCGACGTAAGTCTATAGGTGTGCACAGTTCTTTTTTTTTTTTTGTGAGCAGTGTATGCGCAGTGTGGGGAGCCGTCGCGAACGAATGTTTCTTTCACTTCTCGACTAAAGTTGCCAGGCGGTTTCATTGCACATCGCTCGGTACCATTAGTGAGCTTTAGAAATAGGATACCAAAAGTTTAGGGACGCTATCGGCTGAACGTACAAAATAACTGAAAAAAAGTGCGCAGGAGCCCAAGGGAGTGAGAGACATCTTTTATGATGGAAAAGCGGAAAGGCTGGCCTAAATCACAGTACTGACCTGCTACTCAGCATTGCGGAAGGGGAGTAAAAGGAGGAAGAGAGGAAGGCGTTGACGTTGAGGAGGAAAACGGTGGTACGAATGAACATGAACCACGAAGGTTTTTCAATGCTTCAAATCTAGGAACACGCCTGTGCAAGAACTAAATAGCCGTTAGAATATCACGCTGGCAACGAGAGTCGGGCTATGATCCGGAGAGACTCATTTCTGACAGAGGTTGATTAATGAACTATGACAAAAGCTCTTCCAGTGATTCCTTTTCCGGGAAGATAGAAGGCCTGGGAGAGTGTTGGAAGTGGTTGTCCCTCGGTATACTTTAACCCGCCTGTGCACGATATATTCAAAATTTAGCATCCGTGACAACGTTGCTACGACTGAACTCATTGATGCTAGACGCAGCAGGCGTATACACATGCACAAAGGACACTGTTGAGGAGAGAGGAAATGGGCAGACCTCTGCTTTACTTACGCAAAGTGTAGTTCTCTCCTGTTGAAATATGCACATACATAAGCACCATAACCTGCGTTTACACCGATCCCACATGTCCCACTGAGTCAAATACCGTATGATCTATCAGTTTATTGTGTATATGGATGTTATAGAATCATACGTGTCATTTTTAGATGTGCAAGCAGGAATGAAAAAAGAGAGACGAGCCTCCATCGCACTGGATTTTCCTTCATTAAGTTTCCTCGTTGCAAACGACCAACAGCATCGATGTAAACAGGTCCATTGTAGACACAGCCAGCTTTCTTCTTGACTATGTTTTCTCTGTGACTCGGTAATGGTGAACATGTGTGGTGATAAGTGAATACGCGTTTACGTGCCTACTTTGAAAACTTGCTCTGGAGGTAAGGAGTTTGAGGGTATGACTTTTGCTACAAGCCGTTTGCATTTCTTTGTGATTGGTGAATTTCTTTAGCATTCGGTCGATGCGCCAACTTTAAAGATGTCTCATGATCTCATTGGTGCAGCGCATGTGACAGAGTATGTCGCTCAATTGACCACAGTTTCCTATTAATTCTTGTTGCGTTCATGCTATCGACTAATCTTTATTTCATTCAGAAAGGCGAGGACACATACACGACTTGCGTTTTATCCGTCAAATGCAGGCAAGTGCCGTCTGCCGCAGTCATGCTGAATCTCTGTCAACATAGTAACACCATGAACTTACTCACTGTGCCTGCAGCGGCTACTTTATGACTGAGTATCTGATCGTGCTTTCTTCGCACTCGCCAGCTGTATGTGCCATCGCAACCGGCGCAGCTATTCCAGGCCGCGCTTATCGAGCAATTCTGCGCCGTCGAGTGTGATCAACATCAGCTGACGGGGCGTTATGTATCTGCTTGGGCACGAAGTCTAAGGTCGTGCAGATAATAGGCCATGAAAAAAAAAAAACAATGTTTAGGAGTTTTCGGGCCAAAACCAGGATATAATTATGAGGCGTAGTGGGAGACCCCTGGTTAATTTTGGCTACTTGGTGTTTTTTAAGGTGCAACAAATACGCGGTACATGGGCGTTTTCGCTCCCATCGAAATGCGGCCGTCGCGATCGGGATTTGATCCCGCGACCTCGTGCTTAAAGGGGTTGGGACACCAAATTTTGAGGCTATAAAAAGCATGTTGTAGGCTGCTTCCGTATGCAAGGACACCCAGAACGAGGTATTGGACGCTGCAAACATTTCAAAATAATTTTAATTCAGCTCCAAAAAGTCATTAAAAACTCCTTCTCGTAGTCGAGACCCATCGCTAGCGCGGCAGTTGCTACGTCACAGAGGAGGAACGAAAATATTGACGTCATAGCACACTAGCACAAAAACGTGACGTATGATGAGTAGCGATGAAATGCCGACTACGGAGCCTGCTGAGCCGAGCGACCGAGCATAGCCTCCACTATGACCGAGCTACATGCATATAGAAATCCTTTCTTAATACAAAGAAGGGGTAAGGCGTGCAGACACGGACACAAGAGGACAGAAGTGGACAACAGGAACGCCGCACGGCGGCCCGCGAACGGCAAACTGCGTGCGGCGAGTTGCCGTGCGGACGGGCCTTTACACGCTTGAGTGTAACACTAGCCGGCCGACTCCGAAACGGACCAAGATATGCGGCGCTCGTGTTGTCCGCATCTCTCCTCGCATAGTCGCATAGTTCGGCAGCCCGGAGCGGTCTCTCGTTCGCTTGGCCTTTCTCAATGTGAGGGCCCGTCCACGTTACCGGCACGGAAACTCGCCGCACGCAGTTTGCCGTTCGCGGGCCCCCGTGCGCCGGCGGTTTTGCTCGCGAACGGCGAGATTTCCTTGCGCTATAGAGGACGGCCCCGGGACCCATTTGTGCGGCAGCCGTACGGCGAAGCGGCCAATCAGAGACCTAGGAGTGATCACTCTGGCACCGACGGCAGCTTCACCGCCTCTGATCGTTCGGCGCCGCCGATATCGTCGCTAGGCCTTTTCCGGTTCACTTCAAAGCTAAAGCTTACGGCGCTGCGGAACGAATCACCGACTCTCCCAAGCCGCAATTTTCTTACGGTTGTTGTCGCTCTTCGCAATAATTATAATAATCGCGACATGCACTTCGAATCGCCAGTTGTTGACCTCTGCTGGCAGAGCATGCGTATGCGCGAGCAGACGACGCAGCATAGTCTTACGTCACTATTTTTTGTGGCCAACGTGACCAAGCCATGTTGCGTTTCATCCTCTGTGACGTCATAGCATCCCCCGGAGCCCAGAAACCGAAACCGAAATCGCTCGGTATAATAATGCTATTATTAAATCATTTATCGGATATATATGAATCCCGCTGTGTGTATCGTGCTCCCTGAAGCATGACGCAACGTTTGAATAAACAAACGCATGAACGAAAATTTTGATGTCTACACCCCTTTAATAGCGCGAGACCGAAGCCACCGCACCAACACGGCGGGTGATAGGCCGTGGACTGAGATGTCCTTAAGAAAGGAACAATATTCTCTCTCGGTGTTCGTCGCTCACTGAAGCGGCTGGTTGCGGGTCTTCTAATTTGTTTTCGTTTTTTTTTTCGGCGCTTCCCTAATTTTGTTCAGGGTGTTCATTTGGTAGCGGTGAACTTCTGGTATAGATTAGTTAAGAAATGAAGTAGTACATAAGACACCTTCTCACTTCGTCATATTTTAAGAATAATCTGCCAAAGTCTGGCTGCCACAGACTCTGAAGCTTCAAACCCACCATAAAGGGGTGAGTTGTATGTATACAGTCCGGAACGGAAAGGACGACATGGGGGAGAATTATCGCAACGTTTCGTTTTACCTTGGGCACGTCAGTCAATGCATGGCGGTTGGATATGGCTTGTCGATAACGCCAATGCTGCCGCCGATACGCCCTACCTTTCCCTCTTGTAGCAGCCCTTAGCCAAGTGACAGATATGTAAGCGACATTTGGCCTCATTTCACGGCGTTCTGCTTTGGTCCGTGTCACATGAGCTGTCCTTGTGTGTTATACCCCTCTAAATGTGTTCCATGTCATGCGACGCTAAACTCTGCTGGTGTAATGACAAATACAGTATTTGTTCTGCAGCCATATTTCGCACTCGGAGGCCTGTATGTCCCCAGCGATCGGCAACCGTTCCAGCTGGCCCCAGTTCAGACACTCCCGTTTATTGCGTCCATGTTATGTAATGCAGTGATAAATGGACGACAGCCCATCACTCAGTAGGATGCCTTTCTATCAACTTTGCTACTTTCCTTTCTTTTTTGTCACACAAGCAGCTCGAATCTTTGTTTGCTCGCGAGAGAGAAGCATTCTTTAATAGGTGCTGGAAATGGTTGCCTGGCCGTACGCACAACACGCTGACCTCCCAATGATGAGGTCTATGTTGATTGTCGCCGCCTTCACACACACACACACACACACACACACACACACACACACACACACACACACACACACACACACACACACACACACACACACACACACACACACACACACACACACACACACACACACACACACACACACACACACACACACACACACACACACACACACACACACACACACACACACACACACACACACACACACACACACACACACACACACACACACACACACACACACACACACACACAAACACACACACACACACACACACACACACACACACACACACACACACACACACACACACACACACACACAAACACACACACACGCACGCACACACACACACACACACACACACACACACACACACACACACACACACACACACACACACACACACACACACACACACACACACACACACACACACACACACGCACGCACGCACGCACGCACACACACAAACACACGCTTTCTGATGCTATGAGGCAAACTAAAATGCGAAGTGTGTGGCACGATATTGATAGAGTGAATTTTATGTCAACTGGAGCAAACAGAAAACGCTTGTTTTCGCTGCTTGCGCCATCCGTGAACAGGAACCAGAGCTGACCAGGTTCACCAAAGCCTTCGCAGTTAATGGTACAAATAAAAGTTCCGACAGAGTGAATGCGTTAAGCTGCTACGGCGAATGGAAAAAATCGCCGTCACCGGTTTTTACTTGGCCCCTTTTTAAGGAATATCGGATATCAGAAACACAAGTTTTCTCCTGCTGCAACGTCGTTGGTTACTGAGGCTCGACTGTGGCAACAGTTTCACGGTAGTGCGAGCGTTGTACTGCAAGTGTTTGGGGATGTATTACTCGCACCACAACACGGCGCATTATACGGAGTCGCAGGACCAGTTGGTGAGAAACCCATGGCCCCCGTTTTTCCTAATAGCTGGTGACCATTGACGCTGACAACCTTTTCTTTTTCTTTTGTCTGAGGCGATATTATGAAATTGTCCGGTTCCTCTGCCATTCTTGTTTTCTTGATTAAGGAAAACTCGACAGTGGACTAGTTGGTGTTTCCTTACGAGTCATCGTACCGAGTGGCTGATCCCAGCGACGACAGCGGCACCACGCACGTCCGAGCCAATAACGAAGTGCTTAAAGATTACAGAGTGTATGTTATGGATCGATAATAAAATACGGCCTCTCTTGTCTAAATTATCGTTTGTTTTTTCATCAGACTGTACTAATAGAAGTAAGCCAGCTAGCTGCGTGTCTGTGTCGGTGGTTTAGTTGCGTTTTACAACATACTTTTTCAACATGGGCAGGAACTACCTGTGTGCGTTTTCGCGCTTTCATTCCTTTCTTTCTTCCATTTCTTTCCTTGTGGCAGTTTTACAAGACAATGCATTACTCCTCCAAGATATTCTTCTTCAGATGAAATCAACTGTTGTAATAAAATCTACCTGATAGAGGCGAACAAAAAGACGCATATATATATATATATATATATATATATATATATATATATATATATATATATATATATATATATATATATATATATATATATATCGCGAGCGTTCATGATAGGGACGCGCCAATTTCGGTCATAGCCGAGTATATGGCTCTTGGAATTGGAATGAATCACAATCTGCTTGCAGTTGACTGCTGCATCTAGCTCCATCACAAGCGTATAGCTTGGCAGTTGACTGCTGCAGAACCTATTCTGAAGAATGAGATGCGTGAAAACAAGGCGATGTTCTTGATGTTACCTCTAGTGGTTTCTATAAGTATCGTTAGGAGTGCAGTACTCACTCTCCCAATACCCAGGTGATCACTCCAGGCTTAATGTAGCTAGATAAGATTGTCTCCACGCTGGCCATTTTGGTTGCGCAGATGTAAGCAATACGCAAGTTTAGTTTGTTGCTTTCTTGCTGCGTCCTACGGGGCGCTCTTTTGCGACGTTTAGCGAGCGTGAAGCTGTCGAATAAGTCTCTTCATCCGCATTGATTGAGGCCTAGGTCGGTACTTCTTTTGTACGCACCTGTCTGAGAATTATAGTTATTATAACTGAAGCCAACTAGTAGTTATTGCTTCTTTATCTAATCTGTATCTTTATCTAATCCGCTTCCAACCCAAACGCAAACGAGTATCGCTGGCGACACATGCTTGAGTATGAAGTACTCCTATACTCTTTCTTTTTTTTTTGTTTTTGTTTTGTTTCATGCAGGTCCCCACAGTTTGGAAATAAAGCCGCCGACAGCGGCTTTATGAAATCGCTTCCGCCGTTGCGACAGTCGCGACCGTTAACTGCCCCCTTTCCCCCGGTACCCATTTCCCTCCCTCTCCCCTCTTGCTACCTTCTCAACCCACCACCTACGCCTCCATTTTCTTTTCGCTTTAATTGCCCGAACTCTTGCTCCAGCCCAGTGTTCGTGGCGCGCACAGAGTTCAGTTCGGCACCTATGTTTAGAACCCGTAGGAGTGGTGGGAGTGGGATGGTTGGAAAGGGCCGGCGCACCGTAGCGGGAGCACAAAAGAGAAGCGAAGAAAGCAAACACGCCAGCCCGAGTAGATAACGCCGAGAAGAGAAACAGAGCACCAAAGGCGAGGACCGAGAAAGCGCGGCCAGCAATAACGAGAAAAAAATATAAAGAGGTAACGAACTCCACATCGAGGCGCGGCAGAGACCGACCGGGGTAAAAAGCTGAACACGGGGAGCAAGCGAGCGAGGGGCTTGCACGGACGCGCGGTCACGCGACTCGAGCCAGGGAGCCGAGCCGTGGTCTCGTCACTAAACCAGCACCGAGTCGTCGGCGTGCTCCCGCCGCGCGAGCGTCTCCGAGTACATGCGCCTTCCAGAACCCGCGGTTCGTCTTCCACGGCCATCGATCTTCACCGCTCAACCTCGTGGTTCAGTGCGTGCTCTGTCAACGTCTTCTTCCTCTTCCTACGTGCAAGAGATAGTTCAAGAGGGAGAGTCGTGCGGAGGCTGAGGGTAAGAAGGGGCGCAAAAGCGGGAAAGTTTGCAACGATACTCCTGGCTTGGCTTTAAGGTTGTGCAGCCCGCCGGTAAGTCGCAGTCCGGCGCAACAGCTACGTCAACGTGCCTTGTTGATCGGAGCTATTTGGAGCGGCCGTTATATCTCGTGCCTCGGGAATCTTGTGTCGCCGGTGAGACATTTGCTACCTTCTAACCCTATCTCTCTCGGCCATCGCGCGTGGCAGTTGTACGTGCTTTGCGACTGTCCTTGCCACTGCTGTGACAGTTGATGAGACGGTGCCAGACGCCCAAGATTGTCGAGCCTTCATCGTCGGCAACGCTTCGTGTTCGTTTGCACGTTCCAGTCTGCTTGCGGAAGAAGTCTATGTGATCCCGTCTGCGACAAAGGACCCGTCTGCAATTTGAATGTGCAGCATTGCGCAACCCTTATTGCAGTCAGATTAATAACACGTCGCCAGAGCTGCACTCTCTAAGAAAAAGCCTCGCTTGGCTAGCAGACATGAACTTCATCTGAGTTATCAGCAGTGCCAAGACCGATAAAAATTCAGGGCATACAACGCAGTTGCTCTTCGTAATCGTTGCTGTGATCCTAAGTGCTTCATTTCAAATATTAGACAACACTGCAGGTACGCCTTTAGAAAACCCTGCAAATAACTCCAGGAAATACGGGGAAGCCCACAGATACGTATGAGAAGCAACGAAAACAGAGGGCGCAAAGTTGGATTGAGCGCTTGCCGTTATTACTAGGTTTACAAAGCTAAAACGGTCACAGAGAAAAAATATTGCAGGGAGAAGAGAAGAATGCGTTGATTGGTAACATCCGCCAGGAGGAGCACAAAACCTGCTGTACTCCAGCGTCCGTTTACTCATAGTGGAGAAACAGGCGGCAACTGCATCGTTAGTTCTTGTGTCCAGAACAGAGCAAAAGGAAATGCGCGTGACATAGCTGCTCCTATAGTGAGACACACATTGTACGCAAATGAGGGCTATGGTTGTGGACCTCGGCTGCATTCGCTGTAACTTCGTTGTTGCTTTGTAATTGTTTAATGTAATGGAAAGAAGATAATCGCCAGCGAGCACCATAATCTATAACTTGACAGATACACTGAGCTGGGCGGTTATCTCGTGCGTCTGTTTCCACCCTTGCGGGACCCTCCACGAAGTGAATCAACATTCGCACGCAACTCGGATCCCCAGTTGTGTGCGAAGAGTGCACTGCATAATTCCTCGCGTGTGCCCAGTTATAAAAAGTGAGTGCATTATTCTGTCAAACCAACGTCGTGTAAGATCTGCACCGCCGTGAGAAGGGTGATTCAGGAACGCCGGTGTACAGCCTCTCAATTCCGGAAGTACGGCGCGAAGCTCGAGCATCTTCCTCCTCCGGCGACAACGCCCGATGTGAAACCGAGGGAACGACGAAAGACCGTCTGCGGCACAGTCGGTTTTTTTGCCGCAGAAGACGCTTCTTCCGAAGGATCCTTCGAGAAGGTTCTACCAGCTGCGTTGACATTTCCTGGTGGTCGCGTCACCATCCGGGAAGGACATCGACTATCGCAGACCTTACGGCCCCATCGGATCGGATCGCGAGAATGGCGTCTTTCGTCAGGGCGCGGTGCCGGAAAAAGAAGTACAAACAGTGAGTCCTGCTTCGCACTGCCTCGTTTTATAACGACTTACTGTCCTATTTGTGCTTTCTGTTCTGTCGCCGATCGCACGCGCCAGTTAAGAACCGCGATTTCTGGCCACGAACCAACGGAAACATCGGCGGCTTGCAGCGTGCGACGTCTGATCCCGTGCGCGCCTGGGTTCTGTCCAAAAGCTCGATCGGCAATTGGCGGTTCAGTGGCGTGCGTCGGGGGTTTCGGAGCTTCGCGATCGCTTGACACGGTGCCCTGTCACCCCCGGTCCGACCCTTCTAAGAATAACTACCACGCACAGATCAGAGAAGCCGGCAATTTCTGCGGTATTGTTGGCAAATATAGAACAGTCGTGTATGAGAGACCGGATTATATCGCTGAATTGGGCAAGCGAATAACGGGTCACATTTTTTAAATCCAAGAAATGAGACACTCATTTAGAACGTTAGTCAGACACTGTTTTTACGATGGTGAATATCGGTTGAAGTGGCGAGTACTTAGCACAGAAGGCGGTTACGGAGGTCTTTTCCGAATCGTCATTCGATGTTTATTGCCGCGATATCTTTTGCGTCAGTAGAGGACCTGTCTATTCTTTAGCGTGAACTTCTAACGATAGCGACTAGGATATGTGGTCACAATTATTAGTTTCGCCGTCTAAATGCAAGTTGCAGATGCTCAGATAAAGTTTTGCTAGGATCTGTTCATACTGTTCCGCTTAGAAATACTCACTCTTGGAAAATTTAAAGAAAGGAACCCATTTGCCTCTGCGCGGGGCTTCTTATTGCCGACGGGTTTCATCCCCGTCACTGTGCTGTATACTAAATTTCAGTACCGAGGTGTTAAGTTCGTGGGTGCAAAGAGACGATTGCGCACCCTCTGTGCGATTTTAATCGCCTCTTTGCAAAAAGAGAAGTGCTCTGCACCACGCTTTACAGGAGTTACAACTGTCCCCTTACGGAAAAGAGAATTCTTGAACACTAGTCTTAGCCTACGTCAGCTCGAGTTCCTCTAAAAGCGTTTTTACTTTTTTTTTTAAAGAACCGGGACCGACTGAGATTCTTCCTGCAAAACAAACGTGTTTGATTTGATTTGAACTATATTCGTTGTTACTTGCGTTCATCGTGTTTGTGCGAACAGATTTTATCATATCTCTTGTTATTTTCTCATCTTTTCTGGTTAATATGGTTAACCTCCCTGCCTTTCTCTCAATCATATTAATGAGATTTCAAACAACGAGGCCCATACTCTGAGCACCCAACTAAAGTTTAGTCTTTTAAGCTCACATGAACTTTATGAAGTGCAAGTTTGCTCGGGAAATATACGGTACTGATCACGCAGCCGCTGCGATGCTTTTGACGTCAGTCTTCGCTTGGGGCTATAGACTTCATACTTGGAAGATGCGCTCATTTCTTGTCAAAGTCTCGTAGAACTATAGGGATATTGTTCATAGTTGCCGTGATTTTAAGGGGGGGGGGGGGAACGCGAAAGCGCCTTACGCGTATGGTTTTGATCAGCTATTACGGCTCGTAAGCGTTATACTTGGCGGAACGTTTCGCGTTTGGATTCAAAAGGACAATAGACAGAGCGTGTTAGCCATTTTCTATTTTTTTTTCGCAATAATTTGCCCGGAATAACAGCACGACACTTCTTTCTCATTCTACGTCCTAGTGCTTTCTCGTTTTAATTAATTTGTGGAAGAAAATTTAACGGTTTGATTTCATCTTTCCGGGTAGCGTAATTTCCCTTCGGCGTGTTGTTTTCTTCGAAGGTCTGTGTGCCTTGCTCGAACACATATTTTTTTAGTCAGCCCAATAAAATATTCGCCCTACTTGAAACTCCCGAAGCACGGCAAAGCGCATAGTAAGGACCAATCTGCGTTATCGGGCGACCGTCTGTGGTTGAGCTCTGAAAAGGAATGGCTGACTACAGTTGCCTTTTTTCTTTTTAATCGCGAGCGTTGAACCTTACTCCCCAAGGTAGAATTCCGCAGCTGAAAAGGGAGGAGAGAGAAGAAAAAGCGTTGTTGTATTTGTTGTGGAGATTTTCTCTTTTTTTTTTTTTGGGTGCACTCTGTTGAACTACGTCAGGGCCCGGGAAGCTGCTTGCGTTCGCAGATTTCTTGCGCTGGCATCCATAGTTAAGCCAGAAAAATAACAATAATGGAAAAGCTTAAAGAAAGTAATGAGAGACGCAATACTCTGACTAGAGCCTCAGCAAGCATGTTCATCCGGCTATAAATAAGGTTCGCTTGCCTATTTTAAGGCCATATGTTTGAGCCGCCGAAAACGAATCCCCAAGTAAAGCTTAGTGTAGGCAAGATTGAAGCAAGGTGGTTTTAGCGCTGAACTAAGTAGCGAACAGAAACACATACATGCGATCTCCAAAGGGGATTGCCGCTTACATAATCATTCTAAATATAAACAACAATCGCGACTGACGCTAGGCGTCTGCGCAGAGCGAAGAATCTCCGAAGCGTGCTTTGACGACAAAGGGAAAAACAGCACTCAATTGATGCGATCATTAAAAAAACAATATGGGGCTTTTCAGGTGGCGGGTGATGCCAGCATACTAATTCAATACAACGCACTCCTTAAATTAAGCATTGAAAGTAAATTTGCGCGTCTTTGTTCAAACGTCGAGTAAAACCAGGGTCAGAAAGACGAATTGAGTTCGCAAATTCTGACATCTTTATTTTTTCGCACGAATTGTTCTGGGGTTGGTCACCTGTAGCTTCGTGGTGGTGAAGAGACGACTTTTGTTTTCCGCTGCGTGAGAGACACAATTTGTTATCGCAATTATCACGTGCAGTTGCATAGATGTTGGAACGGTCGTCTGTGCGCTCAATGAGGGCCGTGCAAATAAAAAAAAAATTACTGTTCGATTCAATGTATAGAGTTAGCTTGTGATTAAGAAAAAAAGAAAACCTTTCGTGAGAAAGCGAGTGAGGCGGGGGATGGTATTTATTTCTCGAATCGCCCGATTCTTGGAAAAGTACAGTAAATGTGCAGTGGGCAATCAAGCAATGGCAGCTTAAAGATAGACCGCGCTTATTTTGGGCAAAATTCATCTGGATGAAATAAGTGTGCTCACGCACGCACGCATCCCCCCCCCCCCCCCCGCGCACACACCACGCCTCTGTATTTTCGATTTCTTGCTTCCTTTTTTTTAAAGTATGCCGCAAAGTAGATACAGTTTCTTTTTCAGGCATATCGTATACGAGTGTTGAACTAAATTATCTGCGGCGAAATAAAAGAAAGAAAAAGAGCTACGAAAAGCAGATTATGTTCTTGTACTTGAAAAAGAGGACGAAGCTTACAATGCCATACAATTACTTTGCCTCTGTGCGTAAGATAGCTTAATTATGTTTTCTTGGTGGCGACTCTCCCATCAAGTTTCCGATGCTAATGCTGAACCGCCGCCTCGTTTGAACAGCCAAAGTGGCCTGCACCGCTTTTTTTACTTTGAGACTGTCTTCGCGAAGCTCGCTTCTTTACCGGCTGCCTCAGAGTTGGAACAATAATTAAGATTTCCGCTGTCCGCGCAGTTGCCTGTTGAGCCGTCTTCATTGAGTATTGAGCCGCTTTTCGCCACGGTAGACACGCTGCTATACGGTGGTGCTCAGCAAGACGAAGCAAAGCGTCTCGAACACCACAAGTCCTTGTTCGGGCTATTTGAACCCTGCTGAACTGAATCAAGAATATTGGCGACTCAGATTAATTGAAACCGAGATCGCTCAGTGCCTACAGCGTTCTCCTGCTGAGCGGGAGGTTGCAGGTTCGATTTCCAGTCGCGCTAGCCGCATCTCTTTAGAGGTGATTGAAGAGCAAAATCATCTTGTGCTTAGATTCAGATGCACGTAAACGGGGCCCCCATCTGCTAGAATTAAGGCGGATGTATTCGCTACGTTGCCTGTTATAGCCCACGTATTCCTTCAAAACGTTAAACGTAATTATCGATAACTTCACCACAATCACTACTTGCCCTTTAAGGGAAGGTAATATATCGGTGTTGATTAGAGAGCAAACGGGGGCAGCAGATATTCTAGTTGACATTAAGAGCGAGAACTGGAGTTGGGCAATGGAACCCTATGCAATGCGTAGGGTAGATAACCGGTGAACTGCTAGAGTCGCAGAATGGTTACCAAGGGAAGGGAAGCGCAGTCGAGGACGGCAGAAAATTGGACTGGGTGATGAAATTGGGAAATTTGCGCGCGCAGGATGGAGTGTGCCAGCTGCCGCAAGATAAGATTAATTGGAGATCGCTAGAAGAGGCGTGCGTCCTTCAGCGCGCATAAACAATACTGATGATGCTGATGGCGACGACTTATCGCATTTGAAGTTATCGCGAATCTTCAGTATTTGAAACGGTCGCGTCGGTGACAGCGCTGTTTGAAAAGACCCGCGCAAAGGTACATCAACCTTCTCCTGCCGCATATGACTCAATCCGGATCCCGCTGTCACCGAGACACCCAAGGGCGCCTCAGGTAAACAAGCGACATTCCTCGCCGGGGGTTCAACTCCCCAAGGTGAACTCCTTCTATTTATCCGCCGAAGCGTGAAGAAAAATGCGCTGCGCGAAAAAGAGAGAGGGAGAGAGAGTATGTGTAAGGAAGAAGAGAAAGTTTTAAAAAGAAACGAATGCTAATAAAGGACCAGCCGAAAGCCGAAAAACCGAGTGCAAGAACTCGAGGGAATCGAACTCTTCAGGCTGCTTCCCTCCGTCTCCAGGTTCCTGGTTTCTGGCCGTGCGTTATCGCATCTATTCAAATGCGCGAGCGTTTTACAGAATTGACTGCTTCTGTGTCGTGTCGTGCTGCTTGTGTGCTTTCGCGTGTTACAAGTCGTATAAACGCGTCGGATTTCGTTCCGCATGGCTTGGCATGGTAGAAGCGTATTTTTTTTTTTTTTAATTTTCCTCGCAGTGTCTGAACTTACCTTGTTTTCTGGTGCGGCTGCTGCATCAGGACTCCTTTTGGGGAAAGGAGAGTTTGCCAGCACTTCGAATGGAAACTTAAGCGCGTTTTTGTGCGTTGCTATGGCTTTATTCTTCGCTCGCCATGCGTTTATTTTCACGATATCACATGTCGGAGGGGATAAGCAGGAGGCGCCTATGTCTTCTATAATGCGGATAATAATAATAATAATAATAATAATAATAATAATAATAATAATAATAATAATAATAATAATAATAATAATAATAATAATATAGGGAATTAGTTCAAGTGACAAGAACTGTGACAACAAATGTGACCGTTGTTGAAAAGTATTTACCCAGAAATTTATGTCACTTTGGGACACATGCGGCCACATTTCGATTGGGGGTGCAATGCAAAGACACCAATGTACTTTGATTTTGCAACACGTTAAGGAATCCTAGGTGGTCAAAATTAATCCGTAGTCCCCCACTTCGGCGTACCTCGTAATCAAATCGTGGTTTTGGCGGGTAAAACCCAATAAGTTAATTTTCTTAACGGTAGAACAACACGCGTCCTGCGATATACTTTAAATCCTCTTTATCTGAGCATCTGCTTAGATATGAACAGGGAAAACTTTATAATAGAGTGCTCAAACGCTTAGTTGCGCGTAGCGGAATGCCGACGCACGTGAACAAGCTATCTTGCTTCCTCCAGTTTCTTCTGGCATAAGTCATCTTGTATAACTATTCCCACACATGTAATGCGCAGCGGTTTGCTGTGTTGATGTCGCACCATGAATTGAGGTGTCATTTACCAGTATTTGAAAGCTATTGGATAAGCGTAGCTACTTTTTTGCTGAAGATGCTGCGGTCTCGCATATGGCGTACTGTCAATAATCGCGGAACCCGGGGGCAAGAATGTGATTTAACTGTTCATACACGATGCTGCATGCTTCATGGTTTCAGGTCAGAGCGAAAACCTTTTTTAGGTTACTTCCTGTAGTTCAGTCTTTAAAGGGATACAGTTTGATGTTCATGGCGCTTGACAGTGCAGTCTCAGGAGAATAGAACGCATTAGAGCATAGCCATTGCGACCGCTAGTGGCTCAGGAAATGGGTTCACGGTCAGTGCACTTTACAGAAACGGGCTGTAATTTCGAATAGTTTTTTTTTTGATGATTCATTCGTAAGTCCTTTGAATAGAAGACAGAGCCTCCTATGAGCGGTAAGATGCCGGCGGTGGCGACAAAAAAGATGCAGTTTTGTCCACCAAGCAGCGACGCGCGTAAGTTGGCGGAATATATGCGCGATAAGCCTTCTACTGTTTTGTTTCGTATCGGTTGGAGTAAACATTCGCACACAGTGCGCGCAAGCAACCTGCTTTCAGGAATAAAAAAAAAAAAGAACTTTCCTCAATCTTAACTCTTGTCCGTGGCGCGTTCTTACTAATATTTACAATTATGCTTTTCGCTTCTTCGGCACAGCGTTTTGGGCAGCAGGTCTCACACTCTTTCGTGCTATGGCGGTTGGAGTAAACGTTCGGTAATGGGCTCGAGTAAGATGCTTTTGAAGAGGATGAACTTCATTCATTGTGGAGGTGTCACAACGCTGTGACGAAATTGAGAGACAAGTTCGGCCTTTCTTATCATGCCTTTCGCGTTTTGCCGCTGGTTCTAAGTTCTCTCGCCTAGGGGATGGTTTACTGACAGGCTACAAAAAATGGCGTCAGGCAAATCCGAACAGCTATCGCCTTGGCCGCACTTCCTTGGCACAGTATTTCTTCTCGGCTGAAGCATCGGCAAAATCGCTGAGAGGAAAAAACTCTCGACTGCCACTCTGCGGGACGGGAGTCCTAATCCACACTGGACATTTATTTGTTTGTTTATAAACTATTCACAGAGCACATGGGTATTTGTGCGATGGTCGTCGGAGAACTGCCGGAGTGTCGGAAACGGTTCTCAAAACAACTAGGGAAGAGACCCCGTAACAGCTATCGCTGTAAAACCTGTCTGGTGCAGAATATTAGTGGCAAAACGACATAGATTCCAAACTCAAAAACGGCACACGTCGGCGTCGGCTGCTGCATGGGTGTGGTATCTTTGTCGCAAATGGTTCTGCATGGTGTCCCAGTTATCATGCAACCAAGACAAGATTTAAATATACGCACATGCCACATCGCTGGGCAGAATTGTTTGCGGTCCAGATGCTCAGATTATGTTTTACATTCCGCCTAATTACATAACTAGTCCTAATTAATTAACTAACTTCTAAAATATTATAATTTGAGGAAAAGTGTCAATGAGAAAATCGTAGAGCAACATGGAAAACTCCCACTACAGCTTCCTGTTGCTCAATACGTGCGAGCGTGAAAAAAGCCCGCAAATACACGCGAAATTGCCGCACGACTGGCCCCTCGAGGCACATTGAGGGTCTTCGCGGGCCTCTTTCACGCTCGGAAAAACGCTTTTACCCAGCACGTATCGACAAATAGAAAGCTGTAGCGGGAGTTTTTCATGTTGCTCTTCAATTTTCCCATTGACACTTTTCATCTAAATAGTTGAGAAGTTGATTACTTAATTAACACAAATTATGTAATTAGACGGAATGCAAAGAATAATCTGAGTATCTACAAGTGACTGAAAACAACATTACCTTGGTTCTGACCAGCTACATGACATTGGCATATTTTTGATATCTTGCTTGCATCATAAATTGGGATGCCCTGTGAAGCTTTTTTATAGATGTGTCAAAGGAATATGCGCCTATATTTTCGTTGCGAGTTGTGGGAACTCTTGCTGGTGGAGCGACTGGTCGTAGAAGTTTCCGTGCTGTTCGTATGATTTGTGTCTCGTCGTATACATTGATCGCCAGGTTGAACGTAATGCAACTGGCCCAGCTGGAACCACCGTGACTGTCTTACGTTTACGTCATTTTCCGGTACTCTTTGTACACGCTTTGTTTGCGTACCTTCATTCAGACTGGACTTAAAGAAACAATATACGAATAACAGAGAGCGAATTGCGTCGCATTTTTTGTTTTCGTTTTTTCCAGAGGGGCAGTTGGCATGGATGCGAAAGTAAGGAAAAGGAATGCTTGAAGTACACACTTAAGCTAAGGTATGCGATTGCGGCGATAGATAAGGAGCACTTAGGAATGGGATTTTTCGAGTGCAGATGCTATCAGGCAAGGCAGCAGCGTTTGATTCCTGATCATCCTTGTTGTTGTCTAAGTGAATTGTGCCATTTCCCGAGATTTAAAATTCTCCTTGCAACACTGTCGTTTCTACGTCTCCGCTTTCGCAATTGCGCTGAACCAAAGGCGTCTTGGTGCGAGTCGTCGCTTAATGGACGTGAGTCAATCTTGTTCGCGGCATGCGAAGCTATAAAAAAGGGAGAGAGAGAGTGTGTGTGCAACCCCATCTAATGATTGCGGCTTCTGCAATTGTGCACTTGACTTTTTGACGTTGTAATGCTCCTTTGAATTCTCTCGGTGACACAAAAAAAAAGAAAAAAAAAAACAGACTTGGCTCTATTTGGGTTTCCTTCCCCAATTTCACCTTTATGACATTCTAACTGCCTATCTTTGAAACAGCAGTCACGACTTGTTAAATATTCTGCTTGGAAGTTATCGTTGTCGAAAAAACTTTCAGTTTCTGTTCTCTAACCTATAGAATCAGCTTTCTTGGACGCTTTTATTTTCTTTGCGTTTGGCTTAACCGCATGGCACAAAAGGAACACTTGTATCGCACCATGAGGGAGTAATTTGGAACGAAAACAAGGCGCCTAACGGGAAAAGTGGCGCGCTCCGATTTTGTTCTAAACGACCGTTCATAATAACACTCTCAATGGTAAAACTCTCGTGTCGCAGTGAGCTTGATATTGCTCAGAAACCCGGTGTCGTCGTCGTCGTCGTAAAATTGTCCTACAAGGGCGCGAGTGTGCGCGGATGCGGCGGCAGTCAGTGCTAGCCATTTGGGCGAACTTCTCGTCTTTTTTTCTTTTTCTTTTTGTTTTCTTGCCTTTTTTTCTGGCGCGTACGCTTGACCACGTCTCTTGAAATCGGACGGCGAAAGTTCTAAATTGGGTCGTCGAAGGAAGGTGAAACCTGTTGACGTGTATTTTCCCTGTCGTTCTCGCGTCCGACCCTGACACTGTGAAATACGAGGTCGAGCAAGGAGCGCCTGCGGCTGCCGGCGGTGACTGATTATTATTGCCCGTCCGCGTCAACAAGCGCACTCGGAAGGATTTACGGCGATCGCGGCACAAACGGGCGTTGCTGCTCGAGCCCCCGCTGCGGGGGGAAGGGGGGGGGGGTGAACGCGTCTTGCAGACCGACGGTTCTTTGCATGAACCGAAAGCTCCTTGCCAAGAAAGAACTATGGCTTTGCTTTCGTTTGCGTACGCTCTGTCGGCGTGGCTTCTGTAACTAAACAGTTACCTCGTGGTTTTCTGTCATTGTTGTTGTGGCTGTTGTATTTTTACCTCTCGAGCGGTCGCGTCCGGAGAAGTAGAATGGACTCGAACACGCCGTGGGCACGTCTCCATTGAGAATGAGTGTAAGAGAAAGAAAGTTAAACGGTTAATTACCGCAGCTATTCTGCGGTTCATTATCACGTGATATGAGGCTTAGTTGAGCGTTGCGGCGGGCTGGGTATTTCAGAAGAGGGATGAGGAGTGATTCGTCTTTTGTGTGTCTGGTCGCCCGTGGTCCACCCACACACGCAGCAAGCGAAATGGTATGACGCGCGCCCGCAAGAAAGAAAGGAAAAAAAAAATAAAACAAAGAAAAAATTGCGGTCGGGAAGTGTGCACTGAACTAGGCTACGAATACCAGCACCGTCGTTCTTTCGCCAATATGTGTTTTGTGAGTGTATGTAGATGCTTCGGTACATGTTGCAGGGAAGCATTTCTCGTGCATCGCTCCTGTGCTAGGGAGCCCTCAAACGCTTTCCACGGCTTATAAGGTGGCTATATTTTGCCATCAAAGTCGGACGCTACCTTTCTATATACATATATATATATATATATATATATATATATATATATATATATATATATACATATATATCTTTGAAGCGCTTTTTTCTTTCGTCATTGTTTTATTGTTTCTTTCTTTCCGAACAGTACCCGCCGCGGGAGTTATGATGCCATTGCGCTGCTGAGCTGGAGGTTGCGGGTTCGATCTTGGCCGATATAGCCGCCTTTCGACGGGGGTGTGCGGAATGAAAAAAAAAAAGTACTCGTGCACTTAGATATAAGTGCACGTTAAAAAACACCAGGTGGTCTAAAATGAATCCGGAGTCCCCCACTGAGGCGTGCTCCGCAAGATCGCGATTCTTTATCGCGATAAACCGCAGAATCAGTTTATTAATTCACGAGCCAAGTCTTTTCAAAACAGCGCTCTCGGTGCGTCCGTGGACAGAGGCGTTAAGAGGCGCCGCGCAACTTGCACGGCTTCACCCTGAACTCGGCATATAAGCCTACATATGTGAATCACACACACGCGACAGGTGCGGAAATCCCCCTCCGATGCGCTGCATGGCCGTTCGAAACATCAACAGCGTCGGGCCGCTCCGGCGTACTGACATTGGCAAATGGTCAACGCGACACGACGGTGGTGTCGCGTCGCCCGATGGGAAGAAGGTGTTTTCGTTCAGCCGCGCGCCCAGAGACGCGAGCACTCTTTCACATCGACGGCGTGCACCCAACGATCAAAGACGCGCAGCACCGGCACTCGAACACGCGCGCTCGGACGCCCGCGCGCACGTGTAAAAACAAACCTCCCGAGTGGGGCGCGTAGTATACGAGAGTATATATACGGGAGAAGGGTGGGCGGAGGCGGTTGGCTGTCACGAGAGACAGTTCTGGGGCGCTATTTTAAGTGGCCGCCGGTACTATATTCGCGCGCGTCTGCGCACTCCCTGTCCGAACCATTTTTTTCCCCTGCGGTTTTAAAGTTTCCTCGCGCGGTTTTTTGAAATTATTTCTTCTCGCCGGGGAGGGGAGGTCTCGAACCCACGCAGTGCGCTCTGGAGTTAATCTCTCATCTCGGAACACTTGCCGGCGGCTGCTGCTGCTGCGGCTGTTGCATCGTGCTCGGCACTGCCTCTGCAAACCGCGACGGGCGTATGCCCGTCGTCTGTATAAATACGCACGTATACAAGAAAGGTCCAAGGTTGCCGATGGCTGCGAGCGCACGAGGAAGTGAAGATCGTAATAATAAATAAAAGGGTGGACAGTTCCGGCTTCGAAACTTCCTTTGTTCTCGAAATCGCTCCTGCACACGATGGACCGCGCACTTTCTCATTCGCCCGGCAAACATAGAATTTGGAATGGGCGTGCGGTAAAGGAGAGAACTTGCAGGAGAGACGACCACAGGCCGCCATCTTTACCCGGCGTGTGTAGCTCGCGCTGCGTGAAATAATCGCGACAGCTTTTGGAACGACCAGCGGCAGAGCGTTTTGCATGTATGGTCCCCACGTGCTTTCGGCTTCTGTCGACGCGATATCTATAGGAGTCGTTGCTGTTTTGTCCAACATGCAAGGCGTGTCTTCTTGGCGTTTCAGTGGAGGGCGATGGAACGCAACAACTGCGCATAGGTGGGTGTGATCCTACAGTCTCGTACATGCGGTCCGGTGGCCTTAAGTGAACGCGAACCACATTGGAGCGTCGTTGCAGGCGCCGCCGCGTCGCCGGTCGTCACGCCGTGCGTCGTGGCAACACGCGCTTTGGTGAGAAAGGGGCAGCTGTCACCTGACTGTAGCGTAACGCTTCGACTGAAACCTATTCGCAGTTTCTACAGCGAGAACTCGCAGCGCGCGGAGCTCGGAGGCTACGGCGTCGCGCTGCTGGGCATGCACGAGTTTGCACGTTCGATCCCGGCCGCGGCAGCCGCATACCGATGGGGGCAAAACAGCATACTGTACTGAACTTCAGTAAAACGCGTTGCTGGGCTAACTGGGGCACGAATAATTACTGTAACTGTGGAGCAGCAAAACACGAGGGATAATGTGTTGCTAAGTCGCTTCCGTCGGCCCTTGTCTGTTGCTGTGCCACGATTCTGGTAAATAATAGGGAGTTCCGTAGATTTTGCGTGCGCAAAACGGGGCTTGGATACCCAAAGCGCCGTGCCCGACTTGTGTTCTTATGTACTCCTTTGGCATTATTTTGTGTGCCTTATTGCGCTCCTTTGTAAGCCCGGTGGTTCGCGTCCCCTAACATTGCGCACGCAAAATTTCAAGCCCTCTAATACTATTGTACCCTTCAGTGGGCGCATGTTAAAGAATCCCAGGTGGTTGAAATACAATCCGCAGTGCACGACGGCGTGCCCCATAGTCAGATCGTGGTTTTGTCACTTGAAACGCCAGAATTTATATTAACTGTTGTAGCGCTGGTGAACGTGCAATCGTGTTCAGTATGAGCTGCAACACGGCGCCCGTTGTCAAAAGGCTTCCAGGACTGCGCAGTGGCGCGACCATACGAAAAAAAAAAAAGAATGGTATAATAAATACCAGTATAATTGCAACGACGTTTAGTTGAATTTTTCATATATCGACGCCGCCGTACAGTCTTAAGGCCCTTTCGAACATGGGCACCTTGTTGCAGATAGTATTGAACGCGACGGTATTTGCAGATAAGCGGACTGTCACAACGCGCAAATCTTGCACAGTCTTAACTCTGCTATAGGATGTCGGGGCTATCACTGCGCACTCACTGTGCCGGAGCAAGTTCGCGGCTCTGAACTCCCATAGCTTCTATCTAAGAACACTCGCTCATAGCGGAGGGCGGGGATATGGCACCCGTGTGCCAGAATTGAACCAGTGGCGACCGACAGCCTGAGAGCTTTATGGCGGGAACCAAGCAGAATCGCGCAAACATGCACGATGATTGAGGTCCGCGCGCTGGGTCGCCCACCCGGCCGTTCCGACGCCCACTGCGAGGCGTGCGCTACTTTATACGCATGCCTCGGCCAACCCTCTCTCCCTATTCTCCAACTCCGTCTCACTGTGCTTCCTATAGGAAGCACAGCTGGCAGCTGGCATATATGGCAGCTGTTTGGTTTAGGTCTCGCAGCTTCTGTTCCTGTGGCCACTTGAGCAACGTCTCGAGGTCAGCGCTCTCTCCAGCGCAGCAGAAACCATCTCTGCGTTGCTTCCATAAAGTCTATACACGATGGCGCCTGTCGTTACATCGACGCTGATCTTCCAGCAGCGCGCCCTCGGCGAGCTTAATTGGAACGCGTCCTATTTTTTTTTTTTGTCTACTCCTTTCCTTTTTGGGAGACTGGCTCCGCTTTCGATGAAGCTGTTGTAGTGTGCCAACGCCACAATAGCCACCTCTCACAGTGCGACCTTCTATGTTTGTCATCGTTTCCTTTGCTGTGGCGGTCATGAGCTTGAAATTGTTCTTTCTTTCTTTCAACTTGGCTCGAGGCAGGCACTTTGATGCTGTAATGTACAGTCGCTAGCAAGAATTTAGGGACCACGACGTCGGCAAAAGATTACATAGAAAATGTAATTTCTTCTTGCACAGCTCCGTAACGTGGAATTGCTACGACACATTGCATTGGCGGAACATGCGCGTGTAAGTTCTGCCACTTGATTTCAGCCGGCATACCCAGCCAGCGAAGAAAAAAAAATGTTTTCATGGTACCATTGGTGTCCTATCTTTCTTCGTTCTGTATGTGTGCTCATATTGTCGGCTTTGCAATAACGAATGTCTTATCTATCGCTAAAACAGAAGAGATTCTTGCCGCTAACTTAAACGTGACAATGCGCTGTCTCTCGCAGTCGAAAGAATCGGTGTATGAGTAGCTTTACAAGCAATCCGTACGATCTTACATGCGGTCGCTCATGAGCAGTCGTTCAAGTGCAGGTCCCCCGCAGTCACACATTTCCCCCTTGTCCAAAGTACGTACTGCTACAGCTTCCTTACAGCGGACAGTAACTACCTGTTGTGTCTCGGAAACTAGGGATACTCGAGAGAGAATACTAAGAGCTGCCAAGCTACGAACGTATCAGACAGACAGTCATTGGTGCTGGCTTGTAGATAATTAGTTTGCAAGGCCAGTATTTTATATATATATATATATATATATATATATATATATATATATATATATATATATATATATAATACGATTTATACATGTGGAGAGCCTCCACGCTTGTATTTAACTAACGTTCTGCGGCCACAGCGCAAGTTGCATAAAAAAAATCAGCAACTACAATTTAAACGATAGAATGATAATACTAAGTGTGCCTCTAGAAAAAAAAATTAAGGGATACAGAAATGAGCGTACAGGAGCGCCACAATAGAGGGGTGAATGCGCGGTGAAAAAAGAAATACGTGGATTCCACGCACAGTAGGAATCCATGATGCGCCGAGCATTTTGCAGGCGTGCAAACGGCTGTCCAACATCGTTTGGAGTTCCGCGAAGCGTTAGTATACTTTGAACCTAGTGTCTGTATACGGCGGCAAATTGGCTGCGTGTTTGTGTGCGGCAATAGCAGCAACGCGACGACGACGTCAACGACGATAGCATACATGACCACTCATTGTATTCCGGCGAAGAGACGTTACATGTTCCGTTACGCCCCGGGCTGATCCTGAAGACGGCACCATGTCACGCGGCGCCTCAAGGTGGCAGCTGCCACATACGAAGGGCTGGAGACACTGGCGCACTGCGCTGTAATAAGCAACTTGTTGCTACGCGACGCGAACCACTGTATGAACAGTGGCAAGTTCCACAGTTGCTCGCGATCTCGATTCCTCCCTCTGTAGCCTGATAGAAATCGGCACACGCACACATTCGCGTGAGAGCACGTGCTTTCTCGTGCTCGCGCTCTAAATTCGTAATACGATACGAACTCATTTACTCCTACAGCATTTACTTCCGCTCCTAGCCTCAACGTCCTCAACTTCGTGCAAAACTCGTTCAATACTGTCAAAACTCTCTAAACTGTATGCAATCGATGGGGGCAAGGAGACGGATGTTGGAGCGTATATAACGGAGAAATGGGGAAAGAGCAAACCGTAATTCGGGCCCTTCGCTGTGAAAACTGAAAATCGCGATGCACGAAGAAACAACGCCTCGTGTAACGCTACTACAAGGCCGCGCGAATATCCTGTAGAAAAAGAGCACGCGCGGCCTCGACCTCAACACCGTTTCTCGGTGCCAAAGCCACGCTGCTTGTTCGGCAGCGGGGCATATCTCTGACCGCGCGCTCGCAGCTACGCGAGAGTTGACAAACGATCTTCCGTTTCGTGTCCGGCCCCTTCCCCTCTCCTTGCCCTCTGTACGGCGCAAGACCGCCGTCAGCGTCGAGCCCGTGGAAGCGTCGGAAATGGAGTCATTTCCTCTCCGCAAATTGGGCTCGTTTGTCTGCTTATCCCGCGGCCGCTTGCGCAGCGCCTCCGCGGTTCTTTTCTCGTCGTTTCCTCGTCCGCTGCGCGTTTGCATTCCCATTGGCATGTTTGTCTCGGACCCTTCGTCGACCCGAGCTCGGGCGTCGCCGGCGTAAATGTTGACTGCACCGTCGAGACAATGTACTGCCTGTGTGTTGGCGGTGACGACGCCTGCAGTCTCCGTCGTGCGGTGCGACGACCCCAGCCGCAGCCCCGCCGACGCTTCTAGGTACGCTATGCCGCCCACGCTCACTGTTAGCCGCCCCGTTTCTGTTTGCCTCCGCGGCGCCGGGGATGTCGCCAGCAAATGCGACGTGCGCACGTGTTGAGAACACAGAGGGGGGGGGGGGGGGGGGGTCTATTCACGCGTCGGTACTGTCTGAGCTAACAAGTCGTGTCCATGATGCGGATTTTCCCGTTCGCGTGCTATGCAAGTATTCAAGGGCGACAGTAATAGAGACCTTATTAATAACCCCCGCTCGCAACGCACTAAAAGCGTAGCTGCTATGTTGTTGCATCCACGCGTCAGAGTGTCAAGGCAAATAAATTTTGAAGGCTGCATGTCGCCAGGCTTTTCTTTCGGCGGGGGCCCAAGCTTCAACTTGTCCGAACAAACCGTTCCCCCCCCCTCTCTCTCTCTCTCTCTCTCTCTCTCTCTCTCTCTCTCTCTATATATATATATATATATATATATATATATATATATATATATATATATATATATATATATATATATATATATATATATATGAAAGGAAATTACTAAAACACCCTGTACACGGAACAATAATCCTTTTGATTCAAATTCATTCGCATGCCACATCTAACGCCAAAGTAATTCAAACTACGTGTTAGGTATGGCATCATGTTCTGTACGCTTCATAGTAAAATGCTAGTTTTAATATTGTAGTTAACAAACGCTTCACGCTTGCCTCTCCTTGTACGTTTGGTTTGATATCACACATTATGACATAAACGGCGTCTAGCTAAACATCGTTCATAAGCAAGCGAATTTGGGAATGAGCATGAAACAGGGGTTACATAATTATGTGCATGTGCGGTCGTCTTTCTGTTAACAGCTTCGTTTTTAACGCACCAGACAAACGCGAAATGTCGTTCAGGTTAGTGAAAGATGCAGCAACAGGACGCAACGAAAACCATAGGTGAGGGTTCGTTGAGCTCAATTATACATATAGCATTTTACTCAGTGATGCAACAACGTATATGCTCGAAGATTTAGGAGGCATACGATTATTGAATCGCCATCTCCTACCTACATGCTTCTAAGAATATGACCGTAATAATAGCCTTGCCTTTAATACGTTCCCTTCACTTTTAAAAGATGTCGTTGTGGCTTCGAATATTCGCTTCATTCCGCAATTTTCATGCGCCGAGGCTGCTCCATAAACTCGGATATAACTTCGTCGACACCGGCTGCCATTCAGTGAACGGACGTAGGACACATCCGATTAAACCGCTTTGTAGCCATCATGTTCCGTAAATATGTATTTACTCTCTTCATTGTCGGGCGTCCTCAATCATTTGGGGAGGTGTACGAACTTTCGGGAATAGCTCCCTGTCGCAGTGAACTAGGGCGTCCGTCGCGTAGCATGGGAGCTCTTCTCCTTGCGTGGCCTGCCATTTTACTACCCAGATCTCCCACTCCATGTTTACTATAGGGACATGTGCCGGTGTCGTGAAATTCAAATGTGGGCTACGCAGACTTAACCTTACCCACGGAGACGTACCTCGGCAGTACAAATTGAGAGCTCTGTATGATGTCGTTGTCCGGTGCTCCGTGTTTTGCAAAGCGGCGCTCGAGAGAGGTTCACAGATTATCCACGTAGGATATATGCGACGCTCACCTGTCGTGCTCCTCTGCGGAGCTAGACGAAAAAAATGGTCCGATATTTCTCGGAGGCGCTTCGCAGTTGACTCCCAAACTCGGTCGCTCTGCGTCAACCTAAGAATAAGTTCCCTTGCTCGTATCGAGGCAAGAAAATGAAGCCGTGAGACTGACACCAGATTCTCTTGCTGGAGTCGGAGGGACGACTCAAGAGGAAGGTTTAGTTCTGGGGCTCTTCTTTGGATATGTCGGAACAGAGAAGTCGTTTTTCTCGACAACTACTGCTCCGAATTTGATGACGATTGTTGCATATAAAAGAAAATGTTAAAATGTAGTGGCAGTCTGAAACTAAATTTCGATTTAGGACGGCAAGTTTTGTTCTATAAAGGTTGTTTACATTTGGAAGTTTTCAGGAAACTAAACTACCAAGTTTACAACTCTGTAAGTCGGCAATGAAAAATGACATTACAATTCCGTACACTGTACCTGATAGCGCATTTAAAGCTGACAAAATTGGTGTATCATACATAGGTTTCAGTTTCACCAATAGCACAAGAATAGGACTTTTGAAACACCCTCGTGAACATTGCAGCAAATTTACGTTAGCTGTAAATTTATGTGTCAAATGTGTTCGCGTTAGGTGCTCTAAGGGGTGCAGTTTGCAGAAATTTGATGTATGTTTTTGTGCGTAGTTACGGATTTCGAAACACTGTGGTTTTATGTTTGTTTTTACTTAACAATGTTGGGAAAATTTTGTACAAAATATCATGACCGAAATAAAAATTCCGATTACTGCACTCACTAGAATATAACTTTCTCGCTTAAATGCAATAAATTTCATTTACGTCCGTCCAGAGGTTGCCTCATAAAAGCATTTCTGCGTTTTACATGCAGTTGAACAGGCGGCAGGGGAGTTGACCCGAGATGGAGCTTGCTCTTAATCGATAACATCTGCCTATGAGAATATATTCGGGAAATTAGTTTCTGTGCACGCGTGCAGGCGCGTATCTCTTGCAGGAGAGAAATGGGCGCATCATTTGCTGTATTACTCTTTCGCTTGCGACAATGGGCGAGGAGTTTCGTTGCGGGGAGGAGTAGAGGTATGGGTGCTAGTGGGCGCCCTGCTTCACCGCTATGCTTAGGCTCAAGACAAACTTGAAGCAACCTGCTCCATTGCGGTCCATGTCAGCCGATTATTTTGACGCCGTCCTGCCGACGCTGCCAAGGAACGCTTTTGAAGGTTCGAAGAAAAATTCTGTGAGGCCACCTTATGTATAGGTTAAAACAGTTGTCCTGGTCAAGGCTTTGCTAGCGACGGACTCATTTGCTTTCTTCTCGCCTCTTCATTGCCCATTTCGGTGTCAAACTCCTTATCATATGTCGCAATGTTGTAGCCCTCTTTGACAGATCTGACGCCTGATTTGACTCTAGATAAAGCGACAATATTTTGATGCCTCTAAACCATAGTCTCCATTTAGTTTCGCTAAGAACTGCGACTAACCGCCCGGAGCCTTGTTAGGAGGGCCGCATGAGAAACCTCGCGGTTCAGTCTGCCGTTCTAAGTACGATAACGTACGTATATCATACCCGTTACAGGGCTCCCGCGTGCGCAGTTTTCTCGGAAAGCCCCGATGCATGTCCGCTGCATATTGCCGCTTGCAAAGGGCGCGTTTGTTATCCAGGCAACGCCGTCGATAAGCATGTTAGGATAACTAAGTCGACGGTGATTACCTTCTCTCTCTCTCTCTCTCTTTTGTCAAATGCAAGTACCTTTTGAGTCTGTAGTGTTGTCTGCAGGCAGCAGAACTGCAATCACTCTGTTTTCCCCAATACGAGGAAAAAAAGTAAAATAAAAAAGAAATAGAAGCAAGAGAAGGCATGAGACTTTAGCGATTCCTTCGGCGCTTGACTCATTTACTGCGACAGCGGCATTCTCCCACAGATGCCAGTGCACAGAGGTGTTGACTGATACACTGCGTCGTACATTTAACCATGCATTTGGTGTCATAACACGGTCGAGGAAGTCCTACGCGAGCAGAAGGCGCCACGGAAAACAGCCGCTTTCGAAGTTCGTCGAAGCTGAAGCGGTTTCAGCTGACACGAATGGACACGCAGGCACTAGGTGCTATAGCGGCAAGCAGGCACCGTTGATCCTCGACGCTGACGTCGAAAGAAAAGTAAAATAAAGACAGATGTTGAAGCACAAGTCCGGTGTATCGCGAGCTCAAAAGAAACCAACCGATACGCGTGAGTAGTATTGGGTCGTACAAATTTTTGTAATCGCGGGTGTCCTGAGAGCTGTGATCACGCAACACGCCTGCATCGGTGCTTCGACGTCTGTACAAGCGTCTTCTTCAATGAGAAAATATACGAAACACTCACGCTTGTTTGAACCTGTTTAGGTGTCCTTTCCGCTTACACTTCTGCAGTTATTATTATAGTTAATACTTTTCACGCATGCTCCTAGTTTTCACACCGGTGAAATGGGAGTGGCGGGAGAAACGTCGTTACTAACTACTCCATTACGGCGGAAGTTAGTCTAACCATCCAAACACACACAATCGGTAAATAATTGTCTCGCTATTCTGAACGATCTTTCTTGCGACTTCGAAAGTTGGAGCATCTCTTTCCGTTTCATATTCTTGAAGTAATTGAAGGAAGTAAATGACGTAAAGGCGTATTATACAGTTATGATTGAATCAGTAGGATCGGCTTGGAAAGCAGGGCAATGACAACTGTGCTCCAAAAGAATAACAGCAGTGTATTGTTTTATTTTTATTTTTGTTGTTGCTGTTGCTGTTCTGTGAGAAACAATTCAAGGTCAGCGTGGCGTAAGCCATCAAAGGGGAACTCTTTGCATGCTTGGATTGGACAGCTAATGGGCGATGATTTACGTATGACAAAAAGAGAAAAAAAACTGGAACGTGTCGTTGAAACTGTGGACTAGTTCGTTT
Organism: Dermacentor variabilis; assembly: GCF_050947875.1. Lineage (NCBI taxonomy): Eukaryota > Metazoa > Arthropoda > Arachnida > Ixodida > Ixodidae > Dermacentor > Dermacentor variabilis. Next base: position 106,426,772 of record NC_134573.1, read on the forward strand.
CGTAAATTCCTACGGTTCACAAGAAAGCGGCGTTCTCAACGCAAGGAGGAATGCAATGACGCGACTCGTACGCATGCAACGGCCTCTTATGGAACCGCCAGATGACACTCGAGCTTACTCAGCCCGCACTCAAGATCGTCGCTCGATCATCTCTCGTCAGGTGTCAGCTTCGCCCGACTGTGACCCGGGTGGCGCACGGGGCCAGCGGGCACTGACGGCTGACGAGGGATGTCGCCCTCCTCGGAAATCTGGAAGCGACTCAAAACGCTGCTCTGCTTGCAAAGGCCCTTGCCTCTCCCGCATCGCACGGTTTACTGATCTTCAGTGAAGCATGCTGCGCGACCTCTTTCAGAAAGGCAGGCAGGCAGGCGCCAGGGTGCCCGTTTTAAATTCGTCGTGCCGCGTCATCAGAAGCGGCCGACTCGAGATCCAGATCTCGACTAGAAATAGCGACCAGTGGCCGTGGTCTCTCTATGCCTCTTTCTCTCCCTCTTATTTTTTTCAGCCTCGCTGTTGTTCTCTAACATTCATGGCGCGGTACGTTCACTTTGCATCGCCTCTGAGTCACGCATCTGTCTTTTCTGTGCCCGCGTGCATGTGTCGGAAAGTGACGCGTACCGCGCTGCCACCGTTGTCGGCCGGCGTCGGGTCGTTTCTCTGCGCGCGCGCCGTCGCCCGTGCGCTGAGCCGCTGTTCCCGATGCGACGACAAGGCAGCGCTTGCCCCGTGTTTGCAGGCAAACAGCTGTCATGCTCGCGAGGAGAGCAGGTTCAATGCCTCATACACTGCTGACGGAGCGCATAGTTCAGTTGTGCGGGGAACTGGCTTCGCTGGAAGCGTTAGAGAAACCCTCACCTTTAGGGCGTGTCTTCACGCTTTCTTTCCTGAAGGACGGTGGAAAGCTGCTTTGCTCACCGCCCTCAAAGCACAGTGAGTCACGTTAAGTGCAAGTAGAAGACGTGTTACCTTAGCTTCTTTGCAACTCTGGGTGTCGCTTACAGTGGAAAGATTTTACGACAGAGATGCGCCTGTTGAATTTGTTTCCGTGATACGACAGCGGTCGCGGATGTTTACGTAGTGCACCGGAATGGCCTTTTCTCTCATATGCTTTTTGGTTTCTTGGGACAAAGACAACTTTTTATTCTTTTTCTGCATGTTAACAGCTATTTATCTATATTATGCGCAAGCATAATAGAGATAATGACAAGCGACATTGACAAGTGTTATAAGTCAACTAACAAGTTAACAAGTGATGACTTGTGTCTCAGAATACGATTATAGTGTATAGCGGATTCTAGCGTGCATCTCTATCTGAGCGGTACCAAAAACTACCAGAGTATACTCAGCTTAGAAGTCGAGAGCACGCTGGTCGCATTTTTCTACGGCATCTATTCTAAGGTCGTTCTCGCATCCGTGATGGCGTAATAGACCGTAAAGGGACATTGAATGGTCCATTGTGTTGACCAAGGCTATAATCATCACTACCAGCCGCCACAAGGATAACGGTTGAACGGTGTAATATATATATATATATATATATATATATATACATAGTGCTCTCTTGGAACGTTAAATTTTTCAGGCATTCTGTTAAGTGTTGTCGCCTATATATGTATAAGGTCTGCGCGACGATGATGATGAATATCGCTTCGCGCATAAAGTGCTCAACGCTTCTTTAACAACTAGGACTTCTAGCTTTTCGCGCTGTCGTGTTACTGGCGCTATTCATTTCATTTTTCTTTTATTGATGTCAGCTAATACGCTGTTATAGCCCATTTTCGGGCTCATAAAGTGCAAGTGTACAAGTGTTTGACACAAGCCCATCCGGGCAAGATACAAACATAATTGAATTAAAATATTGTTGTCGTCCGGATGATAGTAGCGGTCGTAGTTTTTTCATTTGAACTATTTTATTCGCTAAATTACACTTCTCAACGTACAAGGTTGGCAACAGCTACTTGTTCACTACATTATCCACGCTAAGCCTCCGTTCGTTCGGCGTCCCTCGCTTCAACTCGTGCGCGGGGCGTAACGCGAGACGGCTCAGCAGGCGTGCACGTTGCTGTGGCTCGGTAGTGGGCCGCGTTTCCTCGAGGTATTTTTGTTACGTTCCTTGTGCGACCCAAACCCCTTGTCAGCATCTAGATTTACTCTATCCATTCTCCAAAGATTATAAAATCAAATTTTCACAATATCAGTGAACAGCTATGGCGGTGGCCAATCTACGAATATGGCGGAGGCGATATCGTGGAAATGCCGGGCAGTCGCGTGTCGAATTTATCGCCTGTGGCGACGTGTCGCAGTAACAGCAGACGTGCAGAAAGGCGTTTCTCAGTTACGTTTGGACGCCGATTACGTCCCGTCGCGATGCCTCGTGATCTACAAAGCGAAACGCTCGCTTACGAAGGCAAAGAGGCAAAATGTCTTTTCCTAACTTGGTTTCGGAGTTCCGACATCATCTTTGTAACTTTTCTGTACTGGACGACGTAGAGAGGGCTACAGACATTGCATGAAGAAGCTTGAAAACTCTGGAAGATCCTTTAAGCGCTTACTCGAGTTGCGCGTGATCTTTCTTGTACAGTTTATAGTTTTCTGTTGCTACGTATTATACATGTACGGCTGTTTACGGGTGTGCTAGACGGCACTTCGCTGTGCCGCGAGCATCCGAACAATGATGCACCTCTTTTAATTAATTTCTTAAATCGCTTTATTAACAGATTATAAAGTGTACTGCGGCCTAACTCAGTAGATGGCGCGGGCATACGTTTTACTTTATCACTACCCAAGAATGCACGAAGAAGATGCGGCGGCGTCGGAGTGCTCCCTTTCTACTGCGTTAGTGTTTACGCCGCATTACTATGCTGCACGCGGCGAAGCTGCCTCACGAGATCGTCAGCAGGAAATTGGCAGTGCGCTTGGCATTGCCCGATGAGGGTGAGACGCAATAGAAAAAATTGGAGGACGCTTAAGCTTCGCCTTCAAGAGTGGAACGCGACAGCGTTCCCGTCGACGCGCCAAGGGTGTAAGACAATGGGCTAGGGCGCAGCGACTACGCGCCCCGCATCGGACGCGGTGAGCGTCGAGCAACGCAGCGTTCGGCGCGACAACGAATCGCTTGCCTGAGCAAGCGACGCACGCCTGAGCCTTAGAAACAGCTCGTTTCTAAGGCAACACCGCGTTCACTAGAGGCGCTTTTGTACCGCTTTGAAGCATCGAACTCGTGGCTCAGTGGTAACGTCTCCGTCTCACACTCTGGAGACCCTGGTTCGATTCCCACCCAGCCCATCTTGGAAGTTGCTTTTTATTTATGAAGTGCCTGCCGTGATTTATCGCTCACGGCCAACGCCGCGGACGCCGACGCCGACACCGACACCGACGCCGACGACACCGGCTTTTCTGCGACACGAGCTCCTTAACGCTATCGCGTTAAAATAATAAGTAATTAACTATTTATAGCAACGCAAGCATGCGTCGAGTGTCCCGCAGTAAAGCGGCACGTTATCAGTAACTTCGAAATGCGACGTTTGCACGCTGGTACGGGGAAAGTAACTTACCGTGAACTCTCACCGGCCGACTGATTTACGGCTTACCTGTGGAAGCCCCCGGTTTCTACGCTGTAGCATTTGGCTTGCCCTCGTAGAAAGTAGGTGGTGGTGGTGGTGGTGAGGCTGGTACACAGGTGGGGTCAACCTGGACGATTGTGCGGTAATTTCTCCGCCTGAGCGTCTCGTTCTGTGTCGTAATACGTCACAATGAGACATTCAGTCCATTCTTTCGCGGAATTCTCAGTAAACATGCGCGACCCTTCCCTGCAAACTATTCATGGTACTTCTGGCAAAATAACTGTTCTTTGCGTTCACTAGAAAACTATGCTGTCAACAAGCATCTTCGTTTCAGAACAAAAGCGCTTCCAGGACCAGATGAAGTGCTCCATATGAGTCATTCCATTGCACTCAGTGCAACTAGAGTGCAGCCTTGTCTGCTGTCTGCATTGTTAGATGGGGGCAGCGTCGGCTGTGTAGAGCTCTGTTTTTGTGAAGGGCGAGGTGTCCCTTTCAGTACACAGTCACTGGCTGTCTCTCCTTACTCGTTTTTGCTGGGGGGGGGGGGGTGGTATCATAGAGCGGTTGCAAACATGTACTTTCGGCTGATCAATCTCCCTTCTATATAAACTAAGCAGCTATGAGTGATAGCAACTAATTGAAAAAAAAAGCTGATGGATATGAAAAACATGAAAAAGGAAACACAAAAGAAAAGTATATATAGTGGTGGTTGTAATGTGCGCTAAAACGTGATGCTGGAAAAGAAAAAGAAAAAAGAAACTTCGTACGCATGTATGTTCGCACTTTGTTTCGGCATAAGCAGTGTGCGTTTACTTTTGTTTGTGTGTTTGTGTGTGTGAGTTGAACCAACAGGAATTTTCGAACAACCTTGTACCAGTTCTGTTACGGGAACGGTTAACGGGAACGGGAACGGTTCTTGGTTACGGGAAGATAACGATAGTTGAGGCAACATTACAAAAAAAAGAAAGAAAAAGAAAACAGGATGAAGAAGAAAAAAAAGACAAAACAGAAAATATATGCCTTACGTTATCTGGCACGCCTTGAGGTCTGGCTTTCAGCTGTAGCACCTTGTAAAGATGTCGTTCGGGTGGAAGACATACGCGTAATCGCGAACTTGCAGCACGCTCTTGCTTTCCTTTGAGCAACATGCTGCCAATTGACCCTAACGAGAATATTTTTCATATTATAGATATAAACAACAAAAAAGTAGTCGCTGACTGCGCCAAACAGTTCCATATCTATGTGCCGCTTCACATGACGAACGCTTACATGATCAATGAACAAGGTTGGTTTCACTTGAACGCCATCCTGCAATGTGTTGTCACTTTATGCCGCTGCACGTGGGCGAATTCATCATAAACTTTAATTTCGTTTCCCAGGTTTCGATTTGCATGTTACAAGAAGCGGCCATGTTACAAGCAGTCATGATGTTACAAGGAACCGTGGTCATACAGGGACATCCTGATAGTTAGCGTATAACTACTTAGCGTAGTATAAAAATTAACAATTCGACTCTGCGCGCATGAGTAACGAGTGAGGTGTTACAGCGGGAGCCACGAAGGCACGAAATGGAGTTGCACACCCATAATACAAAATGTCAGCCTAATAGAGCTACCTTCGAGTCGCTGAAAATGGCAGCTGTACATGCTTTCCGCTTTACGCCGGGAGCCCTACGAACACCAGCGCTACAAGTCCGCGAGATCCTTCATCGCCTCGTCGAGCAAGGACACGATGTCACATTTCAGTGGCTCCCTAGCTCCTGTGGTATAATGGGTAATGAACGTGCCGAAGAAGCTGCTCGATCTGCTCATGAAGGCGGCGTGCAGGAACCAATCCATCTGTCAAGAACAGATGCAGCAGAGCAACTTCGAGTACTTGCGTATGACGCCTTACAATCGTTGTGTAACAAACCAAGTTTCCAGCAACACACGTCTACATCGACTGGACCCCTGTCTGCAGCTTCAGCCTCCACCTGGACTATCCCGACCCGAGCCAACGGTACATTACCGATTGTGGCTTGGCGTCGCATTCACGAAGTCGTTTGCTTTCCGCATCGGAGGGGAGGACAGTGCTGCGTGTGACCACTGCGGCGACGAGGAAACTGTCGAGCACGTTCTTTGTCATTGTACCCGATACAGTGCGCACAGGCAGTCACTGGCGACCGCGCCGACCTATACGGTTGTCACACCACGAGACAGTGAAGACACTCTTGAAATTTTTACGTTCGAGTGGCATATAGGAGAGACTAATTCTCATAGACGTTCACGACGTTGCCGACATTTTTTTTCATTTCTTTTCTTTTTCTGTCCCCTGTTCTTTCGGTCCTTCATTTGCCCGTCCCCCAGTGCAAGGTAGCAAAGAAGAATCTCATCCGGTTGCCCTTCCTGCCTATCCCATCCTGTTTATCTAGCTCTCTCTATCGGTCTAATATAGCGTTTATAAATGTTGTCACTGATCACACAGGTGAGTTTCTTCCAGACCCTTGACTGTAACGTACACTCTGTGACGAAATCACAAAATCCAGTAGGAAAATGAGGGAGCGCCAAATTCGGTTGCATAGGCGTTCATAGGTCAATTTGTTCAATGCGACATATTAACTGTACGGAAAACGTGAGCTTGCGCCATACTGTTAAATGGGCACTAAGGATAAAAAAAAAGGTGTTTCAGACGTGTGATTAAAGTGCCCTTCTACATTAGTCCCTCCCCTCCCCCAAAAGAAATAAAGAAGTATAATAAAAGAAAGCCATTCTCGCCTCGAGAGTAGACTCGGTAAGGCATAAAATACGGAAAAAACAAAGATTGCTGTTGACGAAGCTTTTGAAACACTTGCAGCAGTTCGCCGTGACGTCACGCATTTTCAAGGCTGCGCGATCTGGTCTACTTAAGTTTTCATCGGTAAAGATGAACTACACTTTGTTCTAGAAGAGCCAAACTTAGTGTGTTTCAAGAACTTTTATTAAAAGAAAGATTACTTTAACATTTGTGACGTCACGCTGACGCACCGGCCCTGGGGTTTCGGCGCGAAATTCGAGAAATTGAACTTTGGCCTTCGTTGTCACTTCTAATAATCAACCTATTACTGCTAAATGAGCGTGAATAGAGTTATACAAGAACGCTCTGTCTGTATAAACTGATCTAGTGTTCAAGCAAGACTGACGCGTTGATCGAGTCTTCGACGGGGACTACTCTCTGATATAAAAGTTCCTTACTAGAATTAGTTCTACAATCGGTTACTTTAACGGATCACTGTGAGAACTCTTGGTCCTTGGCTTAACATGCACCTCTATGACGACCACGACTTGCTGCTTGGCCAGAACACAAACAACTCCGCTTGCGAATTTGTATTAGCGATTATAGCGACAATTTTTTTACCGCTTATCAACGGGTCAGCGCTTCCAAGGATTAGCGCAGGGGCTGCGCTTCCACCATTGCTGCGTGTCATGTACTCGGGGTTTTTGAATTTTGAAATCTAAATTTCATCATTGCGCGGACATTTTCGGGCGAACGCAGTCTGTATAGCGTACTCCAACGTTCGGGACATTCAAAGTGTCTAGTGGCTCTGGAGCACAACGACGAGCTGGCAGCGCGAACGTTTCCTACAAGCTACGCTGTCGATAATCCCAGATAAGACCGTAGATAATCCAAGCACAGGCGAGAAGATAACTTTCTTCGCTATTTTACATCCACGTGTCACAAAGGCTCAAATTCCACCCACTGCGTTCGTCCCGACATTCCTTGCAATGACACGGGGAAGTGCTGCTTGCTTGGCCAGTTGGTTCATGCTGACAGTTGAGAAAACCAGCGCAATAAGTTTACACGCAAACACGATAGAAAGAAGACACCACAACGCTGGACTATCAACTGACATATATTTGAAAAGATGGATCAACCCTCGAACATCAAACCGCCGACGCATGCGTAATGCTCTTAGCAAGGTACATAGTCTTTAAATTGATGAACACGCCATTTTGCCCTAACTACCTCATCTTTGAAATCCCTTTGAAGTGTGGTAAGGTCTATATTGGCCAAACAGGCCGATGCATCAATGACCGGATGCGCGAGCATTGTGCGTTGACCACTTCTCAAGGAGCTGGTCACCTGACTTTTCATTGTCGTCATTGTCGTCCGCGTGACTGTGCATCGCGTTTCGAAAATGTGACGATTTTTGGCGGGGGCAGGACCCGAACCGAAAGAAAATACTTTAAGCGTTTTATATCAATATACAAGTATAGAAGTATACAAGGGAAATGCATCCGTGTTCCTTCTATCTCTCTGAGTGACAAAGAGATAGCTTTTTTAAAAGGTTGAGTATAAAGCTGAGGCAGTCAGGGCAAAATGGTATGTTCATACATTTAAAGAATGTTTACCTTGCTAAGAGCATTGCGCATGCGTCAGCGATTCGGTGCTCGACGGTTGATCCGTGCTTTCAAATATATGTCAGTTGCTAGTCCATCGTTGCGGTGTTTTCTTTCTGTCGTGTTTGCGTCTCAATTTTCTTTTCGCTGGTTTTCTCAAATGTGGACACGGGGGGAAATGAAGGAAACGGGAAGAGGGGAATTCCATAGTACGAGAAAACGACGATGAAGGAGAACAGCGGGCCTAAGGTCACCGGAACGAGGAAGCGAAGCAGCAATATGAGGAGAAAGAGGAGGAGGACCGCACACAGGAGGGCGCGAGCGCCAAGGAAAGAAAGAGAAAATGTCCCGGGACAAAAAGGGCCCGGGTCCGGCGCATTGATGGTGGTGGTCCGGGACGCGTGGGAAGCCAAGGCGGAGGGGCGTGTTCCGTGGGAAGCGAGGCAGGCGGGGCAGTTGGCGGGGCAGAAAGGGGGGGGGGGGGGGCGGTGAAGCGTAGTGTGCAAGCGGTGTGGTCGCGGAGCGCCGGAGAGCCCGAACGACGAAGACGCGACCCGGGTCTGCGCACCGACGGACGGTTTTCGCCGCCGCCGCCGGTCGGTGACGCGCGCTCTCAGAGCGCGCACCCGCGCAGAGTGTCAAGCCGAGAAGAGGGACCCCGAACACCACAGCGCCGTCGACGACGGCTGCGTGTGGTGCTGTGTCACCGTCACCGGCGTCGTGACTGTGTTCCAAACTTTGCGTCAGTCACGTGCCCTCGCCCTGTTGCTGTTCCGTCGGGCGTTGCGGCCGCGAGTCATGCAGCCGAGACCGCGAACCGCAGCGACCAGTGGCAGTGCCGGGGCAACGAGCGCCACCGGCGCGGGTTCTAGGCCGCGGCCCAAGGTTGTGGCGAGCACGCAGACGCCGGAAAGGAGGAGGTAAAAAAAAAGCCCCCCTCCCCCCCCCCCCCCCACCCCGAGAGCCAACTTACTCCCCCCTCTCCAACTTTCTGAACTTTCTCCTTTGAGCATCCTCCCCCACGCTTAGAGCCTTATTCCTTCTCAAGGAGAGTGTGTTGGGAAGCTATTTGGTAACACATATTTTTGGGAACCTACTCCTTCTGCGCTCTTCACTCAATAACCTTTCTCTCTCTCCCGCCCACCTTTGAAGCATGCGTGCAATGAAAGCAGTCTCATTCCTGGATGCGAAATTCACTGGACTTCCGCACACGCAGCCTTTGGGAAACAGGTAGTTTGCTCTTAAAAGCCTGTTTTCGTTTTTTTTTTAAACTTTGACGCATGCACATATGAGCAGATACGATCACCGGCTTTGATATTTCACGCTTTTTTATCGTTCATTCGTTTCTTTAGAGCTGCGTTTTTCTTAGCTTCCTGTCTCCCATGCGGTGGTACCGGGAATATCGCATACGGCTTTGGGCCAAGTTCGTGACGAAACGCTTGCGTCACGCGGTCCGTGCCTGATTTGTGGCAGGAACGTCACCTGTTGGTGCTGCAATCCTTCTCCTTTCTTTTCCGAGTGTTGTCAATCGTGCTGGGTGGGGGGGTTGGGGGTTGGGGAGGTAACTTCCTCGACCGCTTCAGCGCGCACATGCGATTGTGAAACGCCGGCCCCACGCCGGCAAAACCGCGCGCCTATCGAACACCTCAGTGTCGCGTGGCTTTCGACGGTTGCGCCCTCGAAGGATGCGTGCAATGGTCGTGAAACGGTTACGTCTGTCGATGACGAGTAGTTGACTGTAACTTGCTGCCAAAGCGCGCGTAGTTCTTTTCGGTGCGTATAGCGCGGTAGTATAGTAAAACACTGCTTCGCACTTTTTTTTTTGCCTGCACCAGATGTGTGTTACTTATGCATCGCGCATATGTATTACCTAACTTAACAAAGCGAAAAGACGGGGAATGCGGGAGATGGAAATTCAAGACGATGAGCAAAACGTGAACAAGGTGAATGCAGGAGCCAATGTTTCGACAAGTGGACTTGTCTTCTTCAAGGCGACGTATGCAACGTAATGAAAAAATTCCATCGAATCAGTTCTAATTTCTATGGCACGGAACGTAAAGAGAGAAATTTAACGAAATAACTTCTCATTTGCATGCAGCTCCGGCGTCACAATTACTGCAAGGACTGCTGTCCTGTTTGTCCAGTAGACTGATTGACGTCGTTATGCTGCCGAGACAACAGCAAAGGGCGGTTTGGAGACGACAGCGAACGTACGCGAGAATTACAAATCTTCGGAAGTATCTCAAGTAGCTGTACGGCACTTGAATACCGACCTGTCACGCGTGATTGATTGCTAACAAAATCGCACCACACCGGTCTCTCCTTCGCTTCCTGGCGGTGCCTGTGGCGCGAATGTTGTGAGAAGCATGGACTCCAAGCTCGCGCAGCGCACTTATTCTCGGAAGCCATGCGAAACAAAGATCTTATCTTCTGCATAGCATCGTAGCGGCGGCTCGTTTCTCTGCTGACCGCACAGTATCGCGCTGGAAAGCCTGCGTTAAGGATCCGTTAGCAAGCGCAGCTACTGCATAATTGTGAATCGATGCAGTGTTATTGAACCTAGATTTTTTGGCGCGTGTGAACAAGATGTGTACCGTAGACACCCGGCGCCTTTGTCTATTAAGAGCCGAATTGATGGTTTAGGCAAGTTGGTTATGCATTTCGATGTGGTTTTTTTGCGCTGGAAGACGAAGACAAAGAAAAGTGGGGTACAGGACACACCAAACGCTTCGCGATTCCTGTATCCCCCTTTCTTTGTCCGTGTCTTCTAGAGCAAAGACCAATTCTTAAAGAGGAAGCTTTAGCTCGGGTGTTCCTATCTAAATACATGTAAAAGGACAATTCTTTTTTCTCGGCAACCACTGCACCAAATTTGACGAGGTTTGTTGCATATAAAAGAAAAACTTAAAATATTGTGACTGTTGGTTTCGAATTTTTGAGTTAGGTCGTCAATTTTTTCTTAAGAATTGGCAAAAATTGAAAATTTTCAGAAGACGAAACTATCAAGTTTACAACTCTGTAACTCAACAATGAAAAATGATAATGCAATTCTGTGAATTGGATCTAATAGTACATCTAAAGCGGACAAAATTGATATGTTACACGTGAACATTAAGAAATTAAGTAATATGGAAATACAGCTTTTGCAGAACCTCTGTAACCAACGTAACAAATTCATGCAATATGTAAAATGACATATCGAAGGATCTAATGAATGCCGTTTACAGAACCACGCTATCTGTTCTTGATGCAGAGCTACGAATTTGCAAACTTCGTGCTTCTATATTTTTCAAACTGCTGAATATTTGAAAATCGTTTTAACAAAAATCAGGCCCGAAATCGAAATTCTGCTTCCAATAGTCGCTAGAATTTAACTTTCTCTCTCAAATGCAACAAATTTTATTAAAATCAATCGAGGAGTTATCGCAGAAAAATGTTTTTGCGTTTTACATGTATTTTAATAGGCCGCGTCGGAGTTGGGCTCGAGCTAAAGCTTCCTCTTAAGAACAGTTGCAACTGTTACTTCGCCAGAAGCTGATATCCAAAATAAAAAAGGGAAGATTCTTGCGAAATGCGAACAAATGTTCAGAATACCTGCCAAATTACGATAGCTTTTTCACATTCTTGAGTGTTTACTTGAGCGGAACAGTGTATTTGCCACATTGAGAAGAAACATTGAAAACGCTATAGGAGAACACCTACGCCACTGCGCTGCATGATAGCAGTGAAGCTTCATTTGTCATTCGTCACAACAACGAGAAACTATACACCGAATTCTTGTGCTACCGAACAAGAGCTACTATTCATGCACTTATTTCTTCTCTATCTCCCGTTTTGTTCTTTACTATTATTGCTGTCATTGTTTATTTTACGGTTGCGTTGTGGGCTCACATAAGCAGGCTGTGTACCCGCAGTCTTGCGGGTAGGGTTCGATAACCGGCCGATTGGAGACATTAGTTATGGAATACGTTTGACTAAACGCTAATCTAAGTGAAAGCGCCCTGCAGCTGTTTCTTAGGTAAGACATCACAAGCGGAGACGCTGACTAGAATGAAAGAAAGAAGGGAAAAGGCGCTGCTGATGAAGTTGTACCATCACTTCTGCGGCTGCACTTACGCATAAATAGCGGTTGTAATGTTAACAGACAGGAGAAAAAGGAAGGAGTAGTGTTGGCAACGAACTGCTACTTGTTGCATAAAAAGAGCATGCATGCATGATGTCGCTAAAGCATCATCACGTGCACCCTATCGGGGCCCGGCTCAGATATCGTATGCCCTCTTATATCTTTTACTCATTATTTGTATATGGAAGTGATACCTGGTGGCACAGATTTCAAATCTCCCTAAGGATAATACTAAACGCTAACGGAATTTTCGAATTGTCCTTGAAGACCCCTCTTTATTTTCTTTAATGGGGCCCTGTTTATATCCGCGTTCTCTTTCTAAACTTGGCAGTAATTCTTGCGCCTTAAGTATTCGTTAGCGTGCAAACGTTTGAAATTGCTGCCAGTCTTTTACCCTTCTGCCTTGGAACTTATTCTCCTTCTCGACACGCATGGACATTGGGGATAGATGGCCGTTCACGCGGTTTTATTTCAGCGCTGTGAAAGATTCGTCGTGAGGTCACCAAGTATGACGACTCAGTTTAAAATTATTCTGCACGAGCAGAATAAATTGTCATAATGGTAGTCCTTATTTGCGGTGGTGGAAATTTCTGGTACAATTTAGGGAAGAAGCGAAATTTATTGTAATGCATATGCATAGACTGATTTAGGGTGTTTGATATCTCACAGCAGCACAGCGGCTACGGTACACACCGTAGTGGGGGGGGGGGGAATAATTCGCCGGAATAATTTTGAGCCGTGGAGATAATTTAGCGTCCGCGAGTGGTAGGCAGGCGAACGTTCTTGCATTCCGCCTGATCGGAACCTGGACGTCGCGGCCTTGTATCGAACCTCTTGGTCGCCATCCATCGATTTGATTCGCCCTAATAGGTTCGCTGTAAGGGATGAACTACAAAACAGATCAAGGTTAGAACGCTGTACGCAGAGTCTTCTGCTGAAGAACACAGAAGGCATACAGAGACCCCAAGGAAAAACCTTGGTGGCCGGCCTCGTGCCTGCAGTGTCAATTTGTGGCACACGTATGACGAGCAGCGCCGACGACCGCGGCCAGCAGATATACGAGACCAATGCCGGACACGCTAGCAGCTGCTGTTGCAGCTGCCTGTAACGCCGGAGCTCGTATCCAGAAAGGGAAGCCGTAGCCAAGCAAAGAACATAACGAACCGAAGAACCCGATCACAAAGCGCGGCACGAGAACGGAGCACGAAAGAGACGTCTAGGCGACGTGTAGGGCAGCCGCGCCCAGGAAATCATGGTGACCCCCATATTGTGCGCGTTTACTGCTCGTATTCTTTTTTACGGCCGTGCCGTCTCTCCCCCCTCGGTGCTGTTCCTCTTTCACTCGCCCCTTGTTGCGTGCATTATTTTTTACGACGTGCCTATGTCGGGGACACCGGCGAAAACGGGAGACCTGCTGCCGTCCTTCTCAGTGCGCATGCGCTTGCGCTTCTCGAGCTTAACGTCTTTTGTCTTTTGCGCTCCGCCTCGCGGTCTCGCGCTGTAGCCCTGTTACGTTCCGACAGCCCGCGGTCGTGAATAAGTGACCAAGGGCGGTCGTGCGGTCTGCGACGTTTTGCGGAATGCACGGCAGTCCAGGGACGGACGGCTTGTGACCAGATGCGAAAGCAGAATCAATGCCTGTCTTCAGGGGCTCTGATTCTCACGTTCCCTATACGTGCTAGCTGTAGCGTCACCTTTGTTGGAGACTCGTACATTATCGATATCGTCGGCTGACTACGTGCAGGACACTCTGGCGGCATCCTTCCCCAGCAATGAGCCGCTTGAAGGCAAATGAGATTGTGTATTTCGTTGGCCTACTTTCATAAGGTACGTTAGTACAAAAGGGGGCTATCGGGGATAGGCCCATCGTCGCTGGAGGTTGTCAGCTCGTGTGCATTGGTGATGAGCTCGTCGGCATTTGCCACTGTGAGACTGGCTGCCTAAATTGCGTCGGAGCCCTTGACGCCTTTCTGCCGACGCAGGTCTGTGAAAGAGGGAAATAAAAGTGATAGCAGAAAGAAAATAAAGAAACGAAGGAAGAGGAGGAGGAGAAGAAAAGAAAATGAGAAAGCATGGATGTTAACCAGAAAACCGTCTGGTCGGCTGCAGAAAAACTCCAAAATACATATAGGATCGCTTTCGTATACATAGGACCTGCTGGAGAGCAACTGTTGGTGAGCTGGGTATTCTAAACGTGCTTTACGCGTCACTATAGTATTTAATTCCTGCGAACCTATTAGAGCGTAAGATTAAAGGGCACCCCACCTGGTTCTGCCATGTAAAACAAAGCAGCCTGTTGTTTCGATTATTACGGAAATTTTTATGGTTGAGGTTCTCTGCGTCTCCCTCGACGGTGCTTTACAGCTTATACAGGGAGTCCCACCTATCATGCACCAAGATTTAAAAATATGGAAAGGCCACTTAGCTGGACAGAACCAAGATAACGTTGTTTGCCGTCGCTTGGAGATACACAGATTATTATTTTTCTGCATACCGCCTAATTACATAGTTAGTGTTAATTAACTAATCAACTTCTCAAATATTATATTTACATGAAAATCGTCAATGAGAATATTGTAGAGCAACTTGAAAAACTCCCGGTATAGCTATATGTTGCTCATTACATGCTACATAAAAGTTTTTTCCCGAGCTTGCAAGAAGCCCTCGAATGCACGCAAAGTACCCCCATAGTCCAGTCGCACAGAAATGTTGCCTGTATTCGCGGGCTTCTTTCACGCTCAGAAAAAACACTTATATGTAGCACGTATTGAGCAACGGATAGCTGTACTGGGAATTTTTCATGTTGCTCTACAATCTTCTCATTGACAATTTTTATCTAATTATACTATTTTAGAAGTTAATTAATTGATTAACATTAACTGTGTAATTAAGTTGAATGCAAATTAAAGTAATCTGAGTATCTCCAAGCGACAGCAAACTACGTTACCTTGGTTCTGTCCAGCTACGTGGCCTTTCTGTATATTTAAGTCTTGTTGCATGATAGTTGGGACACCCTGCTTGGCGTATAACAAAAATTTCCGGCACACTTTATAAGGCACCTTTTAGTGGGTTTCTGCTGCTGTGTTTTTGAGTTAAGCTAACTTAGGTGCGAGCGCAGCGTAGAACACCTGAGCGTCGACAAAGTCATGTAGTGCACACTCGAGAACTAGCGGACAGCTTTCTGTGACCATGAAAGGAAAGCTACGGAGGCAAAGCGCGCACAAGTGAGAGCGCTTCTGAAAGAAGTTCCGCAGTTTAATGCACAGTAGTTTAGGCCGGGGACGAGAAAACCTAAAGACGTTAGTGGCAACAGTTAAATAAGACGGAACACACCACTGAGAGTAAAGGTTTGCTCATTTTGCGGCTTTTCTCTTCAGCGTATGGGCAAACGCGAAACCTTCGCACTTGGAAGCTGCGTCGATTCAGCGTCTCTTCCGAGACACCGAAAGCGCTGTCGAACGCTGCCGGAGTATACCCGGCGGGGGGACACGTGCGCAGCAACCACGCTCCCGTGTATATCTTTCCCTTCGTAGCAACGGAATGTCGTCCGCGAGTGCACCTGCCTTTGTCGCACAAGTTATTGGCTACGTGTCTCTCTGGAGGGCGTATTAAGCACGAGGATTCTGCTGTGCGAGTCAGCCTCTTGCGCGTCTTCTGTGGTGGCACTCAACGTCGAAACCGAAGTCTCCCTCAGTTGTCCAGGCCCGTTTCCTTCAAGGCGCGCGCGGAATGTTTTCTACGCTCTTTTCTAGTTCTTGTATGAAATGTGCGAAAGCAAATAAGAATGAGAGAGAGTCGCAGAGAATCGGTACGGCGGGTGGTATGGGTCCTGGGGCTATTCACATAATGCGACAAGGAAGGGGTAACGCACTACAACCTGAATGTTTACAAACCTTCGGACACTATAGAGCCGCAATTGTGCTTCTTCCGCGTTGTCTTGACCTTCGCTTCCATGGGTCGGAAGATTGTCCGGTATACCGAATCTCGCCCTTAGATTGCCTTCCCTGAGGATATTTCGCACAAGCCCTCGACAAAGAAGGTTGATTGCTCTTTATCGCGGACGCACAGGCCTCTTGGTGCTTTCGGTGATAGCAGTTCGTAAAGAAACATCCGTAAGGAATTGCAGTGACCGTCCATAGCCGCATCAGAAACGTGAACACTGGGTACTGACCTTGTAACGAGAAGAAAAAATATATGAAATAAACACATCAACGATACATCTCGACATTAAACCTAAAGGCCAAATAGAGAGCAACGGTAACTGGAAGGGAGACAAATGCTTTGTGCGTGATTTGTGTGTGTACGTAAGTAACGTGCGTCGCTGTAGCCGGTAGCCGTTGCCGCGGCGCCAGTTTTATTGGGTGACCCAGTCTCACTTGAGTGGAGGGCTGGCTTAACGTCTTCCAGTCGTTCGGGTATCGGCCTTGTATCTTGGAGGCCGATGGTCGCTTTATTGCCGGCAGGGAGATAAGCTAAAGCCGATCGACTTCTTTTTTTTTTTCGGGGGAGGGGGGAGGGAGGGAAGCATGGATGTCATCCTTCTTTCGCTCAGAAAGGGTATTTTGCTATTTTTCTTTGTTCTGTTATTTGCTTTTTTTTCTTCTCTATTTTCACTTAAAAGAGGAAGCGTGCAAGCGAATCCTCGTGTATCGAAGTGGCGCCGGCGACTCTTCCTAACATAAGCAAATAACATGAAACCACGCCATTGATAGCAGTGCACTTTGATCTGCACAACGTGAGGCTCAAAAGGAGTTCGTGCTACGGCTGGAATGGCCTGAATGTATGTCATCAATACTGCGCGAATCTCTTGCTCAAAGTAGCGCTTGCACGGTGGCTCTTTTTCATTAGAACCATCGACTGACGCAATTATGCGCAACTATTTTGTGTGCGGATAAACTGTTACGTCCAGCTGTGCTCCTGGGCTTGTTACGACGTCCAGTATGTCCCCCTCCGGGCAGTTCTCAATCAGTTGAACATCAAGGCTGTTTTCAGAAGCCTAGATTATCAAAGCTATAGGATATTTGCGTTGCGGGCTTTTTTTTTTCTTGCACATTATACAGTTTTGCAAGAGCCCCAGTAGCCACGCTATTGAAGCTCGCTTTGAAGCTTGGCGCAAAACCTTCGCCGCATTAGCCACAGTGCCAATGGTATTGCTAACGATAGACGCCGTCTAAATGTGATTATTCTTCAGGAAACACAAGGGAGATCGACAAAACGGTTTTACCGCGACTGGATAAAAATATGAATTGGAATATGCGCATGCTCAACATGTTCAGTTAGTGCGCCTCAATAAATGGTGCTGCATCGGTTTGTTAGTGTACATCTATGTGGATGCGGATACTCGGGGCCACCATGAAACACAAACGCACAACGCCTGGCCAACAACATCAGTGCAACACAAACCTAGTTTCTAATTTTGTCCCGGCTTTTTTTCTTTCCTTCTCTCTTTTTTTATTTGAGCTGTCCTTGCGTATTCGGGTAATCGGCTTATTTTTGTCGCCTGGTTAGCGGTGACCACCATGCGGCGTGCTGGAGAAATGAGAAGCACTCAAGAGTATACTCGCGGCCCTTGGATACAGTGCTAAGGAAGTTGTGATTTACCGGCTCTTGGTTGGGCGTGACCCCGATCGCCATAATGTCGTGAAACAGCACGGAGAAGTGGCTTCTGCATGGGCGACCCGCTGTTAAGAGACCGAAGCTCCGAAAGCGCTGTGCCCTAACGCAAACCGGCGCCGGTGACACCGTGGGGAGAAAGTAACGAGCGCGCTAAGCCTGTCGCTTCCGGACGTCTTGTATATTATAGCTTCCGTAATGACGAGGTTTTCTCCCTACGCTGCGTCCGTATTACTCATTTAGCGCTTCAATTTCGAAAGTCGTGTCCGCTGCGACGGTACAGAGAGCCTCCTATTTCTCCCCGTTACTTCTGCTTTGGACGGGCGTAACCGTCAGCGTCAGAGGTTGCGTCACAGCCGTGTCGAAGCATACGCTCGTGAAAGTAACAGAACACAAGGGGTTATTAAGTAAGTGGCAGGGGAGACAGCGTGTTGGAGCATTGATCAGGTAGCCAGGCCCGGCGAACGCCGGTGCAAACTTTCCTTTTGCTGCATGCATGTCATTCGGGCGATCTTTCCAAGCCAGACGATGTTCGCTCGTCTAATACGCGAGGATGTCGGGGATGTGGAGCACCGCGCTCGCCTGTGTTTCACGTCGGGACAGGCGCACCCCTGGCTGTTGTATGAGCTTAATGGAGATGAAATCTGCCCAGTCCTGCCGTTGCGAGCTGGCGGACGTCGCTTTGGAGGCTGCGAAAGACCCGCGGACAGCCGAAGGCGCGCCTCTCGAACTATACAGGTGACGGTGTCTGGACGCTACGCTGGGTGGATCGCATTCGAAAAATGGGGCCAAAACTTTTCGAAGAAAGCGCGTATTCTGGTGGATATCCTTGTGAGAGCTTCGAAGGGCAGCGTTGCAGGAGGCATACGGCAATGCAGCGGCCATGGTCGATATTTGTCAGCCCGCGAGGCACAGAGCGCGATGCCCTCTTGTATATATCTATACAGCGCCCGCAAGGTCGGTCAACGGGTTCTTTTCTTCAACTAATTAATCGTTAATGTTGTTTGAGTGGTCAGCATTGTGTGTGTTTCATGAACGGGAGGCGGCTGTGAAGTAAGAAAAAGGGGAAGTAAATATTTGAAAGCGATGCCATGTAAACTGGCAGAGTAACAGAGTAAATGATTCGGGCGAGTTGGAACAGTCCTGTCGTGATGGCGGTCAGCGCACTGCTCAATACAACGGTCAAAGCGAAGGGCAAAAAAAAAAGCAAAAAAAAGAAGATAGCGAGGACGAATCATAGCCCTGCTTTCTTTAAGAATTAAGTATTTACAACACCTATGGGGGAGCGTTGCTCTACAGGTGTTCGCGTACAAGGCCTCGTGTGTTGTGCGATATAGTATACGGCGGCTAACTCTAACGTTTGCATTCAGCAAGCACATAAGTCTTTGTTTTATGACAGTGCAGACTGAATTCCATGAAAAGCCTGTCCCGTTTGGCTACTCGCACCTGAAAGCGCTCGCGCGTGCGCATGTATACATATGTAATAAAGCTTAACTACAAACATGCCTTCATACACTCCATATACAGGATGCGTCTGCTAAATTTAGCCTGAGATTAAAGATATGCGAATGCCACGTAGCTGGACAGAAACAAGAAGCCCGCAAATTCATGTGAAGTGCCTCGAGTGGCCAATCGCGCGGCAATTTTGGCGTTCATTTGAGGGATTCTTTCACGCTAGGAAAGCAACAATTGCATGTGTAGCACGTATTGAGCAACAGACAACTGTATCGGGAGTTTTTCATGTCGCTCTACAATTTTCTCATAAACACATCTAATCTAATTATAATATTTGAGAACGTGATTAATTAATTAGGGCTAACCATCGAATTAGGTGGAACGAAGAAAAAATAATGTGAGTATCTCCAAGCGACGGCAAATAACATTACCTCGGTTCTGTGCAGCTACGTGGCATTCGCATATTTTTAAATTCCGGCTAAAGTTAGCTGGGACGCCCTGTTTAAACCCACACAGACCCGCGAAATGTGATGCACAAAATGGAACAGTGCACTCAGGCATTTGCCTAATGCCATTTGTGTGCGTGAAAATAAGGAGACAAAAACAATGCAGAAACGGCGACTAAGCCTGATATTCCAGTTACTGAAGCACGCAGTTTTCATACATGTTTTAGGGTGCATGCCGTGCCTCACTGAGATGACGCCGGCACGCATTGGGCGTTCGCCTCGCATATTCTGTCCCTATACCTCTCTCGTTGGAGCTGAGCGATATCCTCGATCGCACGCGCACCGAGTGTCTGCACGGGCCTCTTCGGTAATTTCTGTAGCGCGTCCGTGTGAGCCCATCTCTATGCCTAGCCGTTCCGTGTGCCTTAAGTCCGCGTGGCTATCAAGAGAGCACGTGCATTACTCTTTCCTGTCTGATACGCAAGCTTCACCCGGTGCCTGTGCAGCTAATGGAGGTGCGTGCTTGCCGTCCTGGAGGCGAACGTTACGGATAGCGCCGTATATATAGAGAGCCCTGAAAGCAACAGGAGCAGGAAAAGAGCGGGCCATCTCCGATGGAGCACGTGTACATTTATTACCCCCCCCCTCCCCCGGGCGCTGACCTTAGAACGAAGTTTTTATCATGGGCGATGTTCGTGCATTTGCTGGAAATGTCAATTAGGCTCACGTTGAAGCATACTCTTTCGGCTCGTAGGCCACGGCTGCGTGGGCTACTTACTAAATTAATGCAGCCTCATAGTTGGCGGCTTCTATAGCCTCGTTGTAGCATCCTACAGCGCAATCTCCACTTAGCATCCACTTAGCAATCCGGATGAACATCATTTTTCTGCCGTTGTCAGGAAACAAAGAACAAATTATGAATCCCAAGTATAAATTTTTACAATGCGCTATTTCGCCGCTATTTCTTCGCGCTATTTTATTTTTGTTCTCAATTAGCTAATGAATGTTGCCGGGAACGAAGCAGACAGTTAAATTTAGGAGACCAGTTGAAGAGATTGCAAACACGTGCCTCCTACGTTTCATTCATACATGAACTGAAGTCCTATAAGCGAGGAATATTACAGCAAAAAAAAAAAAAGAATTCTGATTAACATGGAAAGACGAAAACGAACCGAATCGTGAATGAAGCGATGGCAAACTTTTAAACGCGAGGTTGAAAAATAATCAAGACGAATGAAATAAAATTCGAACACATGCGCACTAAGTACAAAGTAAAAAAAACGCATAAATAAGATACATATAATATACGGTATCAATATTTTCAAGCTTGCATGAAACAAGCACACAACGCATAATGACCACATTGCAATGCCTCGAGAAGGCCTCTGTCCAATATTAGCCTGTAAAGAGAGGGCAAGACTCCTCGTTATCTTAATATTTAGTGTGAAAAAAGAATATTGAAATACACTATTCTGCCTAATTAAGGCCGTATTGATAAGCCCTTAAGTACGTGTAACCTCGAACTAACGTACTTTTAATTATATTGGTAGGTTTAGCGTTCGCAAAGGATAGGAGCGCACGAGCAAACCGGGTTATATACGCTATTTCGCCGACTGCATGAAATTCCAAGCATGCGTGCTTGGAAAATTACGTAGTTGGTTGATCGGAATTGCATCATCCACACACAGTCACAAACTCAGGAATGCGCTTTGTACAGAAAACAGGAACGCCGTGGCGACACGGAGCTGGAAACGCACGCTTTGATTACCATGCAGTCCTCCCCAGCATCGAGAAGTTGCCTCGTGTGTATTAGGCTTCGGAATTGTGAACGAAAGGCCGTATCGCGGCCACGGTTACTCGTTTCTTCGATGATGGTCCCTTCAAAAGCTACCCGGTCCGCCTTCATCCTGCAGACAAGTTCGGCGCCATTGCACCACGAGAATTGAGATGTCTTGCTGCTTATTGCGCGCATATAGTCTTATGCTTTGTGGAGCGCGCTTTTGCTGGAGTTCTCGTGGAGCCGTTCGAAGGGCGGGTAACCTTCGTGCAAAGCGAAGGTACGCCCGTGAGCAAAAGTATCTTTGTCCGTGAATGCAACCTGACATTAAAGACTGCAGTCCAAACTTGGCATTCCGAACGTTCGAGTGCACTCGTGATATTCCGTTTAGGCGTGTTAATTGTGGTCCGTATGCTTTTGGCCACGGGTGTACGTCTTTCCACGTTTATTTTTTTTTTCTTCTGCCGACATTCAGAGCAATGCTGATGCTATTGAAGACCTTCCCTGTTTTCCATTACTCCACACACATTGTGTGTAAAGAGAGAAGGAAACGTAAGGCAGAGAGGTAAACCACGTGCACCTCCGATTTGCTGCCCTATGCTAGGGGGTAGCGTAGGGTAGCAAATTGTTACGGGATAAAATGAAATACAGGACACTAAAGTACTTATACCTTGGTTACATGCCTCACAAGCCCAGAAAGCGATACGTTCACTATTGCTGTTCATGAAGTCGACAGATGTGCACCGCCAGACGAAGCGGTGCCCACAGGGTTTAAGTTACACAAACAGATTTGTATCTGGTTGCACCTATTACTGCGATAGCAAATATATGAACACTCCAGGTGCATTTTTGCCGTCGCCGAGGGCGCCGCCGCCGTCGTGGTGTTCCGTACAAAGTCCAATGGCAATAACATCGTCACCGTGTGTCGTATGCTGTAAATAGCGAGCGAAATCACGCGAGGGAAGCCGATGGTCGCTGCTCAATCTAGCGCACGCGACGGAGGAAAGCGGAGAGCAGACGCGCCGTCTTGCACAGCGCGAAAGGCCGTGGGGGTATGGGAGGGAGCCAGCAAGTGCCTGCTTCGTGACCGCGCGCAAGGGGAACTGACGATCGCGGCTCAGTCTCTCGCGCCATGGGGAGGAATGTGGGGCGGCAACGCGGGAGAGAGATGGGGTGGCGTTATACTCGTTAACGATTGCGTACTTTGCAAGGTAGTGTGCGGTCGCGCGCGCCTTATCTGGAAAGGGATCTGCAGGCGGCTCACACCTTTGTGCGGGCTGTGTTCTTGCCGCTCTTGCGTTGAAGGGACAGCACGAAGGTCACTTGGCTCGCTCCTGCCGCTCTTGCTCACACCAGCGTTGTGACAGCGGGTGTCCGTGCTCACCAAGTGTGATGTGTTCATGGGGACTATAACGTAAAACTATTCCAAACTTTTCTATTCCAATTCTGCAATCAGCCCTCCGCGATCGGTCAAAAACTTTTTTGGACCTCCCCCATTTCACCTGTCTGTCACGCGACGTTATGAAAACCCCGATAGCTCCCCATGTGATATAACGTGTACACACGGACTATGCATGATTTGACCGAACAAAAAAAGTACTTATTTCCTATTCGACGCCTCTTCGCCGTTAGCCCTCGGCTATTGGTCAAAAGGTTTCGGATTGCGCCCACTTCACCTGCCTCTCACGCGACGTCACAAAACGGCAAAAACTCGCCGCGTCAAAGTGATGTGTACGCGATAAAGATGTATTAATATGCCGAACAAACGGAATTTTCTTCTGAATAGCCGCAGGCTGCCCCGTTCCGAAAGGAATAAAAGATGTCTGCCGCCGATCGCTCAGGCACTGGCTACTCGCACCTGTCGGAGAGCATGGGTTTATTTGCGTGTAATAAAGCTTTTTGCATGGCCGTGTAACGTTTTCGAGCACTTTCGGCACGTTTACGACCTCGTTCTGCCAACTATTCCTTGCTGAGGATCCGTTTTAGCGTCATTCTTAAACTTCCGTTGCATGCCGCCGCCATTGTTGACGGAGCCACCTCAAGCTAAGTAAAGGAAAGCGGACCAATCGCAGACGCCGGTACCACCCTCTTCGTCCGGTTACCGATTTTCAATGCTGTGGCTAGGTCTTTTCGAATCCCTCTCCACTTGAGCGTGCTCCTCGCCTCTTGTGAGCCAATTAGATAAGAGAAGCCGCTCAGTGTAGGCAATGTTATGCGTTTTTCATGCAAACAAAAGTGACCTCCTATGAACGAGGAGAGCGTTTGATTGGTCTGTTCAGACAACCCTGCGGGTGACCGCCCGATGCTTGCGTCGGCGGTTACGCAATTTTGACGTCAGGATATTGGAATAAAAACATATTGTAATAGTTTTACGTTATAGGGCCCCATGTTGGCTTGCGCGCGCTGACACCATGCTTGTTAATTAAGTCACTAAGCGAGTGTTTCC
Organism: Dermacentor variabilis; assembly: GCF_050947875.1. Lineage (NCBI taxonomy): Eukaryota > Metazoa > Arthropoda > Arachnida > Ixodida > Ixodidae > Dermacentor > Dermacentor variabilis. The sequence goes on from NC_134573.1 coordinate 106,450,550, forward strand.
AAGTTGATAGGGCCGATAAATATATTATCCTTACTTCGTATAGCTGTCCACTAATTTGCTATCGAAACGGATGCTTCGCCTTTCGGTCGAAACTGCGGCTTTTTTTTATTCTTTCTGCGGCCATCGATTTACCGCAGGTTCAGCGGGCTATTTCAGCGAACAATGTTACAATGAAGGTGCTGAGTGCGCGGACACAGCGACGAGGACACATTTCTCATATTTATGTTTTAAATCGTATTGCTGGGTTCTTATGGTCAGAGAAAGGACCGAAGCAGCTTTACAGCATTTGGCAAAGCCCTGCCTTTGTATGCCGAGTTGAAGTCGTCTATACGAAGTTCCTGGTTTCGAGCTGCGCCTGCGTGAAATGGCCATACCGTGGCACACTAATTTTTTCTTGATATGGTAAAAACGATATGTTGGCGCAGAAACAGGGCGCCGGCTACGCCCTTTCTTATGGAGGTTGAACTAGCCGAAGCTGTCTTCAGCTATAGTTTCCAGCGTTTCGTGATGTGCGTAGGCCAAAACGATGTCGGCATCCATAGGGCCGAAATAGCTTAAGCATAAAGCCAAATCGTATCGGCGTATGTGGCCCAGCTGCGTTTGTGGCCAGATGTGTCAAAACCTGTGATGGATGATGGTTTAATGCATTGCGATCTAGGCAAACAACGGCAGCGCGGCCGCTGCGCCCTATGCCTTGACGACGCGTGCGCCGTACAGACTGGAGACGGAATCGTTGACGCCGCCGTAGACACGTTCACGCCGGAACGTCAAAGAGGGACCTTGAAGACTCTATGATCGACACATTTGAATGAATGAATGAATGAATGAATTTATTTCCATAAATATGCAAGTTTATGGAGGATATAAGGAAAAAAGTTACAAAAGAGCAACTTGACTAGTCCTTAATCCTTCTCGTGACAGCAGCAGCAGAAAACAAGCACACGGCAAAAAAAAAAGGGAGGGTAAGAGAGAAAGAACAAAAGAAAAACAAAAACGTTCTCATACAAGTGTACATACAGCAGATAGCAATAGAAAAAATACATAACTCAATAAAAAGAAGCCTACTTATACAGAGATTAAAGGCTAATAGGCACCAAAGTAATTTATTAACTTTGGGTGTATCCTCCTGGTGTACTCCAATCCCCTCGTCATTGCGGGTGTCTTTAACGTCGATGTGTCTCGACCCGACGGAAAGTGGTTCTTGGCGTTTCGCTTGGAAAGGTGTTCGGCCTTCAAGGTTACACCAAGACCAATGCATCCGTGACGCGCCATCGGTCGCGCGTAGACACAACGTTCGCTAAGAACATCTGTAGTGTCGTCACAGAGCCCATGGCCGTCTATCATAGGGACCATAAAGCCATAATACTGTGTCCACGAGATAAATGCAAATACAAATAAACACAACTACGTGCATATTTTTATTATATATATCTTTTATTTTCGTTTTTTTGTAGTTATATGCAGCTCCGCTGACCATCCACCTTCACAGAGTGGAATGGCTCTGAATTTTTTTACATATGGCGCTTTCGCGCGCCAGTCCTCTTGTATCTGCAACATAAACATAAAACGTACAGCTCATATGACATACACATATAGCATACTGTACATATATGGCCAACGTGCACATGCGGGTTGTATATACAGGGTGTCCCAACTATCGTGTACCATGCTTTAAAAATATGCAAGTGCCACGTAGCTCCACAGAACCGTCGCTTGGAGACGGTCTGAGTGGTCTCCGATCTCAGGCCATTAGCGGCGGTTTCTGCCCATGACATGGCGTCTCATGCTGAGGCCATTCTAAAAGGATGTGCGTCTTTGTGCTCCCATTCGCAGTCACGCTGTTGGCTAACAGTGACCCAGGGCGCAAAGCGCGAACGTGTTATACGATCGACAGACCCGCTAGACAGCGTCGCTGTGTCCTCGGGCCGCGATTTCGGAGCCCAGTCCATGTTTCTTCGTATACTTGTTCCGATTTCCGTGCGAGTAACGACGCGCTTGGCGGATGTCTCCGATGCGGCAAATGTAATCCCGTTCACGGTGATAATCTCGCGAACGAACGGGGTCGGTGGATGAAACTACGGCCAGCGTTTTACGAGGTCAGTTACAGCGAGTGCGCGGCCGCCCGGGTAGCGACAAGGGGGGGGGGGGGTGGCGGTGGAGGAGGGGGGCTTCGCGACATGAGAGGGTTCGACTTGGAGCCCTGGATGGCGCCCAAACAAGCGCAGTGAGGCGGTGGTGAACGGAAACGAGGTTTCGAGGTCTGGGGCTGTGTGGTCTTAAAACAAAATAGTAACACCATAGTCAGCGCTTCGTAGTAGTGCAGAGGCTTTCGGAGGTGAGAGAAATATAAAAATAAAAATAAAATAAAAATAAACGAAAAAGAAAGAGAGGTGTGGGAAACAGTCCGATGTCCTTATTCTCGCGAGACAATGAAACTATGCTACTGAATATTTGAATATCTGGTTTGTGTTTCGTTTCCTTTATTAGATCCGGCATGGTGTATTGCGGCACTCTAGTGCCTGTATGTCTATTGCTAACAGCTCTCTACCTGCATGGATAGGCATGCGGCGTGAGAAAGAACGTATCTGCAGCGACCCTCGCTGTTCAATATGGTAGAAAATTAGCAAACAAAACAGAAAAAGAAAGAACCTAGTCTGACTGGCGTCCTGGAGGCGCTCGCGGCGGCCAGCAAAAGCCAGACACACATAGGCCGACTCCAGTTTTAATCTGCGCTGGGACACCTTGCTCCAGTTCTTGCTGAATCGCCTATGCATAGCAGTGCTTCGCTTTCTCGGGTAAAACTGCTCATGACCTTTGTTTTTTTATCACTAGACAACGTTGGACATTTTCATATAACCTAAATGTTCTCTAAATCCTAGTTAATTGGAAAAGCCAATACTATTACTTAAACAACAACCGCAAGAACACAGGAAAGAGGCAGACTTGCACTGAGCTCGCTTCCTCGTAATATTCTTTTGGCAGCCTTAAAGCACAGCGCGCGCTGAGCTTTAAATTCACGCCACGTGCGGCTCAAGTAGCGTGCGGTGGCGCACAGCCTACAGAGATGCGAAGAGGCCCACAGAAGGACACTGCGCGCTGTAGCTTGCGCAAAAGCGGCGGCCTTGACCAAGAAGAGCGCTTCCCGGAGCTTCTCTGCAATCCGTTAATCTCATCCGCTAAAGCCGAGTATTATTACGCGCGAGCGATTGTGCCAACAATGGGGGGCCAGCTGCGCCGGCACGCGTTCTGGTGCCTGGAACTTTTAGTTGCGCGTGGACTTTATTGCACGAAGCAGTTCCGCCTTCGAACGCGGTGAAATCGTCGTCTGCAATCTCGATCTCGCACGTCTTAAATATGCCGTCTGCACCGAAAGGAAGGCCGAAACTGGCCCCAAAATTAATGTTGGCAATAACGTGCCGAGAAATTCGTATGGTTTCTTTGGATAGACAGCTTAGTTGCTAACGCAGAAGTCGTTCTGAAGAATGTATCAGGACGTCCTGATTGGGGAATACTCCACAGATCAGATGTCTTCCTTTACTTTGTTGGCTTCCAACGGTGGAAAATTTGGCAGCTGAAACAGCAAGCGGCCCCGGTATCTTCAGCCTCGAGAAACCATCCATTTAATCTAACTGAGCGTCAGGCTTCTCTCATTTGTTGCAACAAGTTGGAGCAAGGTGGCGATCGTATCATGTACGATATGTTAAGGTCATATATGACTGGAAGGCAGCAACTTAGGGTTAGATTTATCCTACATTGGTAATGGGCAAAGGTTGCGACGGAAGGTCCCTGGGCTGATGCGTGCGATCGATATAGTGCCATGCTATTAGCTTATAGTGAAAGAGAGTTATAGAGACTTGAGAACATGTGTGGCGACGCAGCGACAAATTTAGGCCTTACATTTAGCAGAGAAAAATCAGGAATTACGATCTTTAACGAAGAGGCGAGTTATTGCGGGGTATCAATTAAGCACCAAGTCGTACCCTTAATCAAGCACTATGAATACCATAAAAAAAAACGGGGGTAAGGCTGACTCAAGCACCCATCAAGATAATCTGAAAATAAAGGGAACGCGTAACGCATCAGTAATGAAACGCAGAGTGCTTTGTGGCTAAAATAACTATGAGGTAATGAGTGGAATCTAGAGAGGATTAATGGTGTCAGCGCTAACGTTTGCAAATGCCATTCTGTGCTTAAAATCGGATATCTTGTCGCGGTTGGAAGTTAAACAAAGATCGGTAGGTCGGCTGGTTCGGAAACCCACGGTAAAACCACAAATAAGACAGTGCAGCGTGGCATGGTTGGGTCTTGTTTTAAGTCGGAGAAGCGCAGATAACAATTAGTTTTGAAGAAAGACTCAGGAACATAAGTAAAAATAATTGGACGGCTTAAGTGCACACATATATGTACCTTAAAAGCGTGGACACAGAATGGAGGAAGGAGTCAAGAAAGTTGGCAACTAAGTGTACGGTAGTTGAAAGTGTAAACGGACAACCGGGAGCTATCAAAAAAGAAATTTGATGCAAATAATCGAAACAAAAAAGAAAGATCATGAAGATTTAAAGAATGACAGGAAGGAAGCTAGAAGGGAAAATCTGTGCGATAACAAAAAAGGCAGTGCCTTGCTATTTGAGGCTCGAGATGGTTGCCTAAAAACAACAACGGACCAGAGCAAATTTTTGCAACAAGATGAGCCATGTGTATGCTGTTGGAAAAATTCGGAGACCACTCAGCACATCGTAATGGAATGCGAAGGGTTTAACCCAGTGAGGCCCGTAGGTAACGTATACATACACCTTCCAGAAGCGCTTGTATTCAAAGTGGATGGAAGCATCGGTCGGTCAGCAGTCGAGATAAGCAATAAACGTTAAGAGTATTGGTGGAAAAAAAAGCAGGGAAGAGATTGACACGACCGAATTCGTTACAGGCATAGATAGCAGTACAAGGTACATTAGAAGTTCTGAGGAAGAGAAAAATGATTAAGACGTACACAGAATGCTAGAATAAAAAGTACTTATAGCATGCCTGAATAACTCAGGCAGTCTAGGTGTTAGTTTGTGACTGTTCCCATTCAAAGGTGATGTCCATAAGTCATCATGATGATGATGATCATCATCATCACTACCACCACCACCGCCGCCACCACCAAATGATCAAGTCCCTACACTCTGAAACACTGAAAACAGTCTTTTCTCTTTTCATTGCCACGTGGACGGTTAGGTACATTCCTTCCCCGTGGAAAAATGCTATGGTCATCCGGATAATTAAAGAAGGCAAAGACCCGTCCTTAGCAAACGGCTACAGGGCAATAGCGCTAACAGGCTCTCTGTGCGAACTGTTTGAAAAATGCTAAACCCGCGCTTAATCTGTCACCTAGAGAATTACAAAATACTAGACTACCTTCAATCTGGTTTCATAGAAGGGAGGTAATAACAGAGCATCTTGTCCGCATTGAGTTTTTTTCCCTCTTCATGTTTTTTTATTGATACAATGCGTATGACACGACATGGCGCTTCGGAATTCTCCGATATCTTTCTGCCATGGGCTTTCGTGGCAACATGGTTAACACAATCGAAAGCTATCTGTCTAACCGTACGTTTCGTGCAAGAGTGGGCAGTGGGCCTTGTCTAGACCATTCACCCAACATACAAGCGCGCTGCAAGGGGGCCGTGCTTAGTTACACGCTCTTTCTTGTAAAAATGACTTCCGTGCTTATGTACAGTCATTCAACGTTCAATGTTTTGTACTGTATATATCGAAGATCTGCAGATATGCTTCATATCTTGCAATATTGCTATCTGCCAACGACAAGTACAGCATCCAATAAACAAATTTTCTTAATTGGCCGACAGACAGACAGACAAGAAACTTTAATTGGTCCGAAGGGACTACGTTGTCGTAGTCGCGGGCCGCACCCGCGCCGGGGGCGGAAGACCGTGATCTTCAGCCCTGGCGCAGGCCCTTTGGACAGCCCGAAGTTGGACTTGAAGCTTGTCGCTCTTGACGGCTTCATCCCAATCTTCTTGCCTGTTGAAAGGCGAGTGGCGGAACACAGAACATTGCCACAGCATGTGGTTCAAAGTGGATCGTTCCTCGCCGCTGTCTGGGCAGCGGGGATCCACACCCGGAGTGTAGTGGCTCAGCCTTGAGCGAGACGGAAAGGAGCCCGTCTGCAGCATTCTCAGCACCGACGCCTGGGGTCTGCCTAGCTTCGGGTGAGGAGCCGGAAATTGTCTGCGTCCCAGCTGGTAGTGAGCAGTTATCTCGTGGAAAGTTAGCAGCGGGTCCGTGGTTCGGTCGATCCCCTGCGAAGCTGGGCCCCTCGGATCGACGCGGTTGATGAGACCTCGCGCCTGGTCGTGGGCCAGCTCATTCGGGTTGATCGAGCCAGGGGAGACGTCCCGGCCCATGTGAGCCGGGAACCAAGTGATGACGTGACGGGCCGTGCCTGTCTTGCGGGTCCTCAGCACTGCTGCAGCCTCGGCCGAGACCGAGCCGGCGAGAAAGGCCATCGCCGCCGACCTGGAGTCCGTGAAGATCTGCGTGCGCCCGGATTCGCACAGAGCCAGCGCCACTGCGACTTGCTCTGCGACGGACGCCGTCGAACGTTGTATAGACGCCGCATTCAGGATCTTGCCCTGGGGGTCAACCACCGCAGCCACGTAGGAGTTTGATCCGGGATACCGCGCCGCGTCGACAAAGGACGCGAGCTCTGGGTTCTGCAGGGCAGTCTTGATGAGTGCTCGGGCTCTGGCTGCGCGCCGGGCCTCGTTGTGCTGTGGCTGAACGTTCCTCGGGAAGGGGGAGACTCGAAAGGCGTCCCTTTCACCCTCGCAGTGCGGGACTGCGCACGACTCCTCGGCCATGGCTGCCAGACCCGCCATCTCGAGTATTCGACGGCCGGCCTTGGTGGTAGAGAGGCGAACAATCTGTGCCGTTTTCTGTGCTTCGATCACTTCGCTCAGGGTGTTGTGGACCCCGAGTTGCATCAGCTTCTCCGTGCTAGTCGTCACGGGGATGCCGAGGACTCGTTTAATGAAAATGATTTTAAAGTAAACACTCAGAAAAGTACTCGCGTATTCTTCTCAAAGAGGAAAGGTGTAATAGCAGTGTCAGGTATTGCGATCAAGGGAGATCAACTCTCTGTGAGCAGCGAACATAATTTCTAGGAATCGTTTTAGACTCGAAGCTTACGTTTATTGCCCATAATAAATGCCGAAAGACAAAATATTTGAAAAGAATGAACCCTTTAAAATTTTTGTCGCGCACATGGATTAGTGATCAGAATTAAACGCTTCCTGAAACTGTATAAGAGCCTCGTTCGCTCTCGCTTTGACTATGGTACTGTAATCTATCATTCTGCAACGCGAAGCACATTAAAACTCTTAGAAGTAGTTTACCATTTAGATATCCGTCCCTCAACTGGTGCATTCAGGTCAAGTACTGTAAATAAAGCCTCTACATCGAATCAAACGATTGGTCACTGCGTCTACAGAAGTGATATTCCAGTTTCAGATATTTTCTGAAGGTACGAGGGGTGATAAAAAATCTTGCAAGACGCATATCAGGAAAACTGCCAGACCTTGGAAAAAAATTTATTTGTCAACATAATCTCCCTTCACAATAATACACTTCTGTTTTCCTGGAAGGCTTTCGATACCTTGCAAAAAATAATCTTTCTTCCTGGTTGCCAAGCCACTCCTGTGCGGCAGTTTGAAGCCGAGTTCAAGTCATCAAACCTCGTTCCCTTGATGTGTTTCTTCAAATTCGGAAATACATAAATCATTCGGAGTCAGGTAGGCACTGTAGCGTGGGTGGTGCAGCTGTTCGAAACCACACTCTCGAATGGCAGCCTGGGCAACACGAGACCTGTGAACCGCGGCATTGTCGTGCAGGAGAAGGACACCTCTTGTCACTAATCTTCGGCCTTTGTCTATGATGGCGTTACGGAGTTTTCGTAAAACGTTGGCCTAGTATTCGCCTGTAACTATCCTGCTGTTTTCAAGATACTCAATGAGCAGGATCCCCTTTGCGTCCGAAAAAAGTGTCGCCATCACTATCTTCCCTGAGCGTTGGGTCTTGAATTTTCTCGGGGGAGCGGACCCCGAATGCCTCCACTGCATAGACTGCTGTTTTGTTTCTGTGTCCCACTTATACAGCCATGTATCATCCCCAGTCACAAGGCGGGCGAGAAAATCTTCTGGTTCACTTGAATAGAGGTGCAAATGTTCCCTTGATGAACGCACGCGATGGTCTCGATCTTGCGCTGAGAGGTTCCGTGGCACTCATCGCGCCAAGACCTTCGATGTACCCAAAACATCGTGGATGACAGTGAAAGCACTGCCATAAGGAATGTTCAATTCTCCAGTAACTGCGGACACCTTGATTCGGCGATTATTCGTGTCAAGGCTCTCTGCTGAGGCTGAATGGTCCAAATCGGTTGAAGTGGTCGGCCGCCCTGACCTTGAGTCGTCGTCGTCCATGTGCACAAGACCACGCTTAAACTCATTGAACCACCGAGTCACCGTAGCATATGAAGGACATTCAGTGCCATACACATTCGCCATCCTACTGCGAATTTCTTTGGCGGAACTTCCTTCTTTGCATAAAAATTTGATCACGCTTTGGTACTCGAACTTGAAATCGTGGGAGGACGTCATGATACTTGATACATGAGTCTTCAGCCCACCTGATACCGTATCAGTTTGGTGTAAGGTCTTTTTCGGAAGCATTTCTACACGATTTGTCGTTATCTACCGCCCGCCGTCATCGGACATAGCTCAGTTGCTCGCTTTGACGACATTCATGCATGAGCGTGTCTCGTCTTCTTCAAGATTGATCTGCCTTGGTAATTTTAACTCCCCGGGTATGTTATAGCCATCTTTATCGCTCACCGGCTATGATGTTGAAATAAGCAAAGTGCTGTTATATTTTTCGTTATATTTTGGTTCAGAGGAAATTGTTGAATCGAACACAAGACGCGCTGCAGTTTTGGGTTTAGTTTTTGTTAGTCCCCACCTTTCAGATAGTGGTTTGGAATGGGAAGTTACAAATGGTACTTCAGACCAAAAGGCCGTTCTCGTATCAATTTCCAATCTGGTTTGTAACAATGCATTTGTTCATTCTACTTTCCCTGATTTTTCACGCGCCGACGACGCATCTATTATTGATATTTCATGTGATTCTTTTGAAAAGATTGTGGCAAGCTGCATACAACGCTTCGTCCCTCTGAAAACAAAAAAGAAAAATCCTAATCTTCCCTGGATTTCGCGTTAGATGCTTCGCCTGTCGTGTCGCGTTACTAGGTTAAGGCGTTTAAAACATAACAGTAACCCCCTTAAAGTAGCCGTATTTAACGTACCCAAGGCGGATCTTCGCCTCAAAATTAATTCATCAGACGACTTCTACTTCAGAGTTACATTACAAAGTTTTGTGAAAAGTAACCCTAGAAAATTTTGGGCTTCAATTTTACCCAGCTGAGCCTCCGTAAATGCAGTTGTTATAAATAATGTTCCTTCCAATGATTCGTTAATTATCGCCACCGCATTCAATGAATGTTTTCAATCGGTATTCACAACGGATAACTTCGACTTGCCTACCTTCATTCACGACTCACATTATTCAATTGGCGATATTACCGTGTCTCTCGAAGGTGTTTTGAATCTAACTTTGCTCTTAGAAATTAAAAAGATCCTGTAGCCCGGAGGGCATTAACAACGCTTTTCCTGTTAGATATTGTGCTTGGAGTTGTCGACATATGTCTGCAATTTTCAAAACCCTTTACCTACTTCGACAGTTCCTTTAGTTTGGAAATTGTCGTAAATTCTTCCCTTTTATAAGTTCGGCAAGAAGCAGTCACCATTAAACTATCGTCCGATTTCATCAACGTATCAATCATGTAGTCTTCTTGAACATATAATCTTTAAGCATATTACGGAGTTTCTTGAAAATAATAACGTCTTGAGTGATGCCCAGCATGGTTTTCGTCGCGGGTTTAGTACAGTAACTCAGCTCGTACAATTCTCGCATGACATTTCACACGCTCTCGACATTGGAAATCAAATAGATGCCGTTTTCATAGATTTTTCCAAAGCATACGGCACTGTTACACACTCAAAACTTCTCCATAACCTTCGAGCTGTACTTACTCTACCTTAGTTGACTGCATCGCTAGCTTTTTGCGTAACCGTTCCCAGTATGTTTTGTTTAATTCCTCAAACTCGTCTGTAGTAAATGTGACGTCCGGAGTTCCCAGGGTTCATTGCTGGGCCACTTTTGTTCTTATTGTATTTAAATGATTTGTCGAATTATATGTCCGCAAAGATGCGCTTTTATGCTGATGTGTGCTCTATAACTTGATTAACACGAATGTTGACCACCTTTCATTTAACGATTCTTTTACACAATTTTGCAGGTGGTGCGACAAATGGGAAATGAATATAAACTTCGTAAAAACAGTCACTTTATCTTTTAGTAAGCACACTTCTGATTCTTTGTTTAACTATTTGCTTAATGGCTCTTCCCTTGAACGGGTGTCTCAATATAAGCACCTTAGCCTCATTTTCAAACCTAAAATATTGTGTTCAAGGCATATTGAATACACTTGCAATAAAGCACTAAAGAAAATGGGCTATCTAAATCATACATTGCGAAAAGCTCCGCGTGAAACGAAATTGATATCACATAAATCGCCCATCTGACCCATTCTCGAATATGATTGCCCCGTCTGGAACCCTTATAAAGTGTCTGACATTAACAACCTCGAATCAGTTCAAAAGAAAGTAGTAGTTTTCATATACCACCGTTATGTCTGGAACTTCTCACCCTCATCTCAGCTGGTTGCACTAGGTCTAAGACTTATGTTCGAGTGGCGTGATAGCGAATGCCTTATATTGTTGCATATTCTCATTCCCTTACAAAAATTTTTATAGAAAGTCCATAGACAGTCTATAGACATTTGTCTACGAAGTCTATAGACTGTCTATAGACATTTCTTTAGACTAGTCTATAGACAGTCTATAGACTTATGGCCTTACACTTTTTATAGACTAGTCTATAAAAAGTCTGAGTCTATAGACTGTCTATAGACATTTCTTTAGACTAGTCTATAGACAGTCTATAGACTTATGGCCATACACTTTTTATAGACTAGTCTATAAAAAGTCTGAGTCTATAGACTGCCTATACACAGTCTATAGACAGTCTATAGACTTATGGCCATACTTTTTATAGACTAGTCTATAAAAAGTCTGAGTCTATAGATTGTCTATAGACTGTCTATAGACTTATGGCCATACACTTTTTATAGACTAGTCTATAAGAAGTCTGAGTCTATAGACTGTCTATAGACGGTCTATAGACTTATGGCCATACACTTTTTATAGACTAGTCTATAAAAAAGTCTGAGTCTATAGACTGTCTATAGACTGTCTATGGACAAGTGTATAGGCTTACAGTTCTACTTTTGTAGACTGAAGTCTATAGAATGTCTACAGATGAGATTTGTCCGTAGACATTTTATATACTTCATTCTACAAAAGTAGAACTATATATACAGTTCTACTTTTGTAGACTGAAGTCTATGGAATGCCTATATACAAATGTAAATAGATAATCTATAGACATTCTATAGACTTCAGTCTACAAAAACAGAACTTTATAGTCCGATACACTTTTTTTCTATGACATTCTGCAGACATTTGTTAACAAATATGAATTTTTTTTAATCTATAGGCACTCTATATACACAGACATCTTATAGACAAGTCTACAAAGAGTGTATAAGGCCATAACTCCATAGCGGCTATCTACAAGTTAGTTTACATTTTTGTTTACATGCGGTAGCAAAAAGTTTTGAATGTATTTATGCATGTGCACCTGTTCCTTTTTATCTGCACTTATGCATTACCGTTAGTAGATTAATAATGCTTCTGAACCAGCTGTACTTTCATATATGTTGCATAAACAGAAAGAATTTATATAGTGCTGAATCATGCAGTGCGAAAAATAAAACAAATGCACCAGCAATGCATTCACCGTTTTTATTGCTCGATATAATAGATGAATTCCTTAAATTCATGTCGTATGCTATTATGGAAACAGATTAAATATTTACACTACTCCTTGGCAAGCATGGTCGCCAGGCTGGCCTTGACCTTTGTGTCATTAGTCCCAAAGGTGCTGCAGGTGTATGCTGCAAATAAGTAGATGCAGCAATATGAGGCAAAAATAACAAGTGTATATTCTTTGTGAGTTCATTAAGCAGCTTAATATATTTGCTCAAACCATCTAAGTCAATACTTAATGCGGTTTAACTATGACTAATGGCTGCTTGTCAATACAAATCAGCACCTTTATACAATGTTTTATTGCATGGTATGGTGAACAATTAAACAGTCACAACTGCTGCTCGTGCCAGCAACAGTATGTTCCCTTCTATGACAAGTTCATATATGATGCATTATTGTACTTATCCCAAATGGTCTCTATATTTATTGCTGAAACGTTACCCAGTTGGGCTGTCTGTACATTTTTTTGGCTGGTAGTTAAGTATGCCCGTGCAGAGGGATATTTTCAGAAGACGTGACTGGAATATTCACAGTATCATGCCTAAGATTGTAATTTATTTTGCTTAATACACATTTAAATGTCTTTCTCATACTTTTAAATGAATGGGTGATTGGCCATAACTTCAACGGAAGGCAGATGGGCTGATTGTATCGATATAGTCAATTTGTTACAGGTAATGAGGCCTCTTGGGCGTGCTAACAGGTTTCCAAGTTAGGTATACCACATGAGCACCCGAAATACCACACGAGCACTTTGTGTCATGGCACGACAGATATGCACCTCCTAGGAAACAGAACTGATAGTATAGTTCGAATGAATTCTATTACAGTAAATTATTTAAGGTGCTTTGAAAGATGAAAATTTTTTCTAGGCTATCGAGGTTCAGGACGTTTAGTTAACGCAAAAAAAGAACACATATTGAGTAAGAAATGCCTTGTCAGTAAGCTTGACTTTCTTTTATTTTTCAATAAATGGAACCAATTTCCTTCAATTTTTATCAGGTGAAACGTTTTAAAAATATATTTAACTCAGAGATTATCTGGAAACTTTGTATGACATATAACAAGACAGCATACCTATGTGGCCATTTTAAAATTTCCCGATCTTTTTCCAAGCCTTCCCTGGCTGTTTTCATGAAAATTTTTTGGCAATTCATGACGCCTGCAGCTTAAGTGTAATAAAAGAAGTATTGTGGTTTAATGCTTGCCAAGTACTGCCAGTCCATAATATTTAGATAAAACGAATAACACGTCAGTCACTTGACATGCAGTATTAGATTCAACTGACTTGAATCCCTTGATTAATAAAGCTGACAAGGGCTTCGGCAAGTTCGTAATTGATGGCCACACGAGTACAGCACGGAAGACACAGAGACACACGTAAAGCAAATGCAACAGTGTGAGGAAAAACTATACAATGAGTTACACAATTAGTTATTTTTACGGTTCGATAGTAGTTTTCAATATAATTTGCTCTCATCACTTATGCCTCTAGTTAACTTTGTTTACCTCTCACTAAAGACTACATGGCAATATTAATCAGTACCATTATGATGTTTCGTTATACTACAGTATGATAAGCAGTTAGACAACCGTAATGGTCGCCGGTGCCAGCAACGGTACGTTTCGTTTTAAGACAGGTTCATGTGACACATAGTGTACTTATAAAAATAAAAGAAATGCGAGAATCCCAAACGATTCCTATAATAATACTTGTTGAAGCAAAGATACCCGGCTGGACTGTGCACATTTTTCAGGTGTTAATGCAATATGCCCGTGCCGAACGAACATGCTCAGCATACTGACTGCAGTTTTGAACAATCACGTTAAGATTTGCAATTTATTTCCGCTTAGAACAGTCTGCAATGTCTCTTTTCTCATACTTCGAGATGAATACATTTGCCACACTTTCAGTAGAATGCACATGAATGGGGGCGTACTGATCAGGTTACTTATCAACTAAAACATGTTACGATCTCTTAGGTGTGTTGATAAGGGTAGAACAAATGCAATGCCCACTGAATTATTTGAATAATCTGTGCGTTATCTACTTAGAAAAGACCATCAAATTGATAATCTGGCTGTTTTTTCTTTTGTACAGCGCATATTGTATGCAGTCTGTCCAAGACGACGGCACTACAAGCAACAGTAATGAAAACAGGAACACTTATTACGCACGACAATGGCTTCATACCATGCACGATTAGCACAATGCGAATCTGCGCCAGCAGCTGCCTTGTGATTAAGAGCACGTAAACTGCAGAACGCCGAAGCATCGGAAGCCGCTTAACGCTTTTCATATAGCTCGAAAGATAACTTCTGCTGCTAAATTGTTTAAAATTAAAGAGACAAAAAACAAATCTTCCAACTACCGTCAAACGCAATGCCTTCAGTTTGAAACGTGTAAAGGTGTTCCCGAAGCGACAAATTTATTGTTCTCTAATTTTTTCGGCTAAGTTGCGAAGCTGCAAGTGACTGAGCTTATCGCAGGTTTCATGCTCCAAAAGCGTTTGTGGTTGCATATAAATAGATTGGGTGAATCTAGAGATTTCTACTAGATATTTCTTCAAGTCTCGTGTTTCGCTTGCTGTAACTTCGCAAAATTATTTACATTGGTTGCCAGGAACCTTAAAAATACTGCTACTTTTAAACTATGCGAAAACGGCAGCGCACACACTGCTGATGCATGCCCCGCAAACACGGCCTTTCATCCGAGTACGCTAGCAGTTATTCAACTATGCCTGTCTGTTTGAAAATTCTTGATGCTAACACAATTTCGAGATATATACGTAAAGCGTGTCACGAGAATTTCACTACACATACGGTGCAGCATTCATCGCGGCCGGATCAAGCGCCACTAAATGAGATCTACCACACTGGCTGCCCAACACACACAATCCGCTTAGTGGTAGCTCAATATCAAGTTAAAACATGGTGTACTTCCTTTTTTACGCACCTAAGCTATAATGATAAAATCAACAAGCACGAGCGATAGCTCGCCGTAAAACATTCCGTATAGTAGAAGCGAGAACAAGAGTTCGTTATCAAACCATGTCAACGACAAACCGACACTATACCCTAGTCGCCTGCGCTACATGCAGCCGGTTCGCGCTACGAAATGCGCTCACATAATCATGAGGTATTGACGCAAAACGTCTTCGATAAAGCTCACCATTCAGTGTAGTTGACCTGTGATGCCACAAAGAAGACACGCATACCCAGACGCCAACGTTCAGGGAGACACCGCACACCGGCACAACCGTTTATGTGCCTGGCGCACTCGTTGAGACGGCGCACCGCCGCGCATGCGCAAGAGCTCCGAGCATGCGCAGGAGCTCCGCGCGGGAGGGCGTGCGCGCTCGGAGGAGTGTGAGCGCCTTTTCCTCCTTCATTTTTTTCTTTCTCTTTCTCTCTCTCTGCGCGCCATGCGCGCCGGTACGGGTGGCTTTTCTTTTCCGTTATGCATTTTTTTCGTGGACGAAGGATATGCGCTGGCAGGTTGTATGACAAACGCTGTGGGCTATCGTATGAGACTGGAACGCTAACATGAATGCGCTGTTTGTAAAAGCCGTTACGAGGCCCTTCAGACGTTTTAGACGCATTATTGCCAGCGTCGATGAGTAGTACAGCGTATTTGTAGCATATCTTCCAGCGTACCGCCAAATGTGATGCCCGCACGTATGTTAGTGCTAATTTTCTGTTCCGATGATAGGTCAAAGCAATCAGTACAGCATTGAGGTACTCATATGCGTGGCTGCGCAGGCATACCGCCGGCGAAATACTGGGTGGGCTCAGAGAATTTGGCACCTATTTTAAGTGAATGAGAAACTTTGATGAGTTTATAGTGCAGGATATTAGGCAACAAAAGTCGCCCGATGTTAGTGACGCAGCCGAGATATGAAGACAATGTGAAAAGTATCCGAGAATCGGACGACACACAACGCGAACGCCACATGCGCGACATCGGTTCATGGCACATTCACAAAGTCCGCGTTGTCAGCTACAAACATTACGAGTGTCTTTGCTGTTAGCTTGATGCCTGTTTCGAATCCACTTGTATCTGAAGCTGGCGTTCATAACATATATTTTAACAATTGGATCGGCGTTTTGCTTCCGTTATTCTACTGCCGCAAAAGTGATGCGACAACTGTGAAGACTGTCTTGGGATTGCCGAGAGCGACTACGTAGATCATATGTGGTCAGCAAATGCGGAGGCATACACTATGTGTATACTAAAGTCTACAAATAGGCTCTACAGCAATCTCAGCAGTATACAACTTTAGTGGCTTATATCAAATGCAGCTATGCATTATCCACCGGTACCTGCGCTTGGTTACAGCGTACGCGGGTTGGGCCCAGATTAACGATGTTTGTCTATTGTTAATCTATAGACATGCAAGACCACGACAACTCAGAGGTGGTGAATTCACCACCTGGTCTGCGGGCTTTCGCCACTTATTCACCCCCTTTGCCACATCCTCACCATCTGACATTCACCGCCTGGTCTTCGCGAAGTGTACGTCCGGGAAGCAGCCAGGTTTAGGGCCTTCGGGTGCCTGGAAGACCTTGGTGACTCGGACGGTGCCTGCTCCGCCGCGATCCTCGTTCGGTGCAGCTGCACCGAACGCAGACTAGCAGTCTGCACGGTTTGCCCGCCGCGCCGGGGTTGCGGTGCCGTCGTGCATGAACCAGTGCCATATCATCGCGTTCGCAGAGGGCGGGGGGTATGGGAACTCGGAATTACATATTATCGACTTTCTTCTATAGACATTCAATACACCAGGAGTAGAGAAAAAAATAGAAACCTTGTCGACTATTGTCCATAATATAGAGAGTCAACAGACAAAGTATGGACAAAAATAAATAGAAACTGTATCGGCTTTCGTCTACAGGTAGTCCATATAGAGGGGAAGTCGACAAAGAAGAAACAAACTCCTTATCGAATTTTTTCTATAGACCGTCTATAGACTGCGAGTAGACAAAAAGAAATAGAAATCTTATCGACTTTCGTCTACAGAAAGTCTATATACAAAGTATATGGACAAAAATAAATAGACACTGTATCGACGTTCGTCTAAAAGTAGTCCATAGAGGGGAAATAGACAAAAAGAAACAAACACCTTATCGACTTTTTCTATAGACCGTCTATAGACAGCGAGTAGACAAAAAGAAATAGAAACCTTATCGACTTTCGTCTATAGAAAGTCTATAAACAAGGTATGGACAAAAATAGATAGAGACTGTATCCACTTTCGTCTATAGGTAGTCCATAGAGGGGAAGTAGGCAAAAAAGACACAAACACCTTATCGACTTTTTTCTATAGACCGTCTATAGACTGCGAGTAGACAAAAAGAAATAGAAACCCTATCGACTTTCGTCTATAGAAAGTCTATAGACAAAGTATGGACAAAAATAGATAGAGACTGTATCCACTTTCGTCTGTAGGTATTCTATAGAGGGGAAGCTGACAAAAAAGAAACAAACACCTTATCGACTTTTTTCTATAGACCGTCTATAGACTGCGAGTAGACAAAAAGAAATAGAAAACCTATCGACTTTCGTCTATAGAAAGTCTATAGACAAAGTATGGACAAAAATAGATAGAGACTGTATCCACTTTCGTCTGTAGGTATTCTATAGAGGGGAAGCAGACAAAGAAGAAACAAACACCCTATCGACTTTTTTCTATAGACCGTCTATAGACTGCGAGTAGACAAAAAGAAATAGAAACCCTATCGACTATCGTCTATAGAAAGTCTATAGACAAAGTATGGACAAAAATAGATAGAGACTGTATCCACTTTCGTCTGTAGGTATTCTATAGAGGGGAAGCAGATAAAAAGGAAACAAACACCTTATCGACTTTTTTCTATAGACCGTCTATATACTGCGAATAGACAAAAAGAAATAGAAACCCTATCGACTTTCGTCTATAGAAAGTCTAAAGACAAAGTATGGACAAAAATAGATAGAGACTGTGTCGCCTTTCGTATGTAGGTATTCTAGAGAGGGGAAGCAGACAAAAAGGAAACAAACACCTTATCGACTTTTTTCTATAGACCGTCTATAGACTGCGAATAGACAAAAAGAAATGGAAACTTTATCGACTTTCGTCTATAGACAGTCTATAGACTTTATATCAACAAAAGTCCAAATCTATAGAAAGGAAAGGTCGTCTATAAAAAGTCTATAGACTTTCTATAGGCAGTCTAAAGTCATTTTTGTAAGGGTTAACGCCCCTTGCTACTCATTAAAGAACAACTATCTGTCTCCTGATGAATTGAAGCCTATGTTTGGATCCGACCGCTGGTACGATCTGTTGGGAACTCGGCGCTGACGCCCGTGGTTGTACCTGGGTCGCAAGCCCCAAGGGTAGCGTTGGCCTGGCGGCCTGGGGTACAACTGGAAGCATCCGAAGGTCCCGGCAAAGCATGAGTCGACTGGTAACAACGAAACAACTTGTTTATTTTAACATCGCAAAGAGTTGGTGGTCAGGTTTGACCGAAGTAGAGAGACGGGAGAGCACTTCACTCAACAGAAGAAATCGGAGCCCTCCCTTTTGGCGTCCGGGGGCAGCTGTTTTTATACTCTCGCAGTTGAGGGCAAGAAGGAACCCCTCAAAAGACGAGCACGTGAATGTACAATGGGCTAATGGTGACGCACACTGTCGTAGCGATGCCGTAGCACCATGTCGAGCACGATCTCGTAGCACCCTGTCGTGGCGCTGCCGGTCGGACACAATGACTGTAATGAGAGGATGGTCCCTGCTTTGGCATCGCCTGTTTCGGGCATAATGACTGGAACGAGATCCCTGCTTTGGCATCGCCTGTTTCGGGCACAATGACTGGAATGAGATCCCTGCTTTGGCATCGCCTGTTTCGGGCACAATGACTGGAATGCGAGGATGATCCCTAGGCGGTCGCATCGCCGCAGTCGCGCCTGGAAACACCTGGCGATTAGTGTTGCGGCGACGACGATCGGGCCAAAAATGTCTGCCGCCCCGCCGCAGTCGCGCCGGCAAAACCACGTGTCGCAGGCGAATCGCAACAGACCGCCCCGCCGGGGGAAGGAGATCCCGATGGACAGGGGACTGCATCCGCTGTCCGGAGGGATGTCGCTCGATGATGCACATAACCGAAGTCGGGCGTCCCTCGACGTTTCTTGAGCGCAGCGCACAGAGAAGGCCTCGTTCTCTTGTTCAGGTTCGCACGGGACACTGCAAAGTGACTTCGGGAGAGTTCACATTTTTGTTCTCGTTCCCGGCAAGCGTTAGAACTACGCTGAAACTCAACCGCTCAGTCAGCAAGCACGGCACAACCCTCACTAAGCCCTGCCAGGCTCTTTCCCCTTTTTATACCACTGCCTAGTTCCTTACAGTAGTCTAGCATCACTCAGAACGCGTCCACAAATTGAAAAATTGCACTAGAAAGCATATCATCACTTTGAAACACTAAACAAAAGCAATATGTTAAAAAAAATCCTGCCTCAGGAAGAAAAACATCAGTAACAAACAATTTTGAGGCTGATTCCTACGTTAGGGGCTTCGACTTAAGCCATCGGCGTTACCGTTGAGACTCCCCTTTTTGTAACGCACCTCAAAGGAGTATTGTTGTAAAGCGAAGCTCCAGCGCAGGAGGCGGCCATTTTTGGGAGAGATGGTCTGCAGCCATTGGAGAGGGCAGTGATCCGTCTCAATGATAAACCTCGAGCCGGCTAGATAGCATGACAATTTCTGAACGGCCCACACGAGACATGCACACTCTTTCTCGGTGGCGCTATACGCCTGCTCACGACTGGTCAGCTTACGACTAGCATACAGGACGGGGTGTTCTACTTCTCCATTTTCCCGTTGGCACAGTACAACGCCCATGCCTCGCTCACTAGCATCGCACTGAACAATGAACCCTTTTGTATAGTCTGGCGATCGTAGCACAGGCTGGCTTGTTAGGGCACTCTTTAGGGCGCTAAAAGCTCTTTCCTTTGTCTCGTCCCAGACGACTGTTTGAGGCTCTGTCTTTCTTAGAGCATCCGTCAGGGGAGCCGCGATATCAGAGTACCTAGGGATGTACCTCTGATAGTAGCCGGCGACACCCAAGAACGACCGAATATCGGTCTTGGTGCGCGGTTGCGGAAAGTCTCGCACAGCGGCCACTTTTATTTCAGAGGGGCGGCGACGACCCTGACCAATCACGTGACCGAGGTAGACAACCTCGGCCTGTGCTAACTGGCACTTAGGAGCCTTTACTGTCAAGCCCGCTTCGCGCAGGCGGGTCAGCACTGCCCGCAAGTGTGTCATATGCTCAGACCAGGATGCGGAGAATATCGCTACGTCGTCTAGATACGGTAAAGCGAATTCTTGCTGTCCCCGCAACACTTTATCCATGAGACTTGAAAAACAGTATGGCGCGTTCTTCAAACCAAAACTCAACACTTTAGGACGGAATGTTCCCATTGGTGAAATGAACGCCGCATACCTACTAGCCTCTTCTGTAAGTGGAACCTGCCAATAACCCCTGACAAGATCTAGGGTGGAAATAAACTGAGCGCTACTAACTTTCTCAAGGCGCTCCTCGATGTTAGGGATCGGATAGATTTGATCCTTAGTGATGGAATTAAGCCTGCGGTAGTCGACGCAAGGACGAGGTTCCTTGCCCGGTACCTCAACTAAAATCAAAGGGGAGGTATAATCACTCTCACCTGCCTCAATAACACCGAGCTGTAGCATTTTCTTTACCTCAGCCTCCATAATATCGCTCTGGCGGGGTGACACCCGATACGCCTTGGATCGTACTGGCTCTGGGGAGGTAAGTTCTATATCATGAGTAAGTACCGAAGTCCTACCAGGCCTCTCAGAGAACAGACCTTGAAACTCTTGTAATAGCTGGTGTAGTTCGGTTTTCTGCTCAGGCGACAGCGGTGCTTTACTGATAAGGTCACTAATGACTTGACCGGTGTCTTCCCTGTTCGTCACTGAGCCTAGTCCCGGAAGCTCGACCGGAAGCTCTTCAGGAACGTTTACCATCATGCACACCACTGCTTCCCTTTGTCTATAAGGTTTGAGCAGATTACAGTGGTAAACTTGCTGTGCTTTCCGCTTTCCTGGCAGACTTACCACGTAGTTAACGTCCGACAGTTTCTGAACAATTCGTGCTGGGCCCTCCCACTGCACGTCTAGTTTGTTGTTTAGCGATGTACGCAATATCATGACCTCATCGCCCACCTCAAAACGACGGGCCCTGGCTGTCCGATCATAATAAACCTTGGCCCTCTGCTGGGCCTTTGCCATTGCTTCACCTGACAACTCCTGTGCCCTTCTTAAGCGTTCGAGGAGCTTAAGCACGTACTCCACCACGACTGGGTCGTCGCCCCTACCTTCCCATGATTCTCGAAGCATGCGAAGCGGAGATCGAAGCGAGCGACCGTACACCAGTTCAGCTGGCGAAAACCCCGTAGCCGCATGCGGCGCGGTCCTTAAAGCAAACATCACCCCAGGCAGACACAGCTCCCAGTCAGTTTGATGTTCAAAACACAAGGCTCTCAACACGCGCTTCATGACGGAGTGGAGCTTCTCAACGGAATTCGACTGTGGGTGGTACACTGAGCTGTGTAACAGCTTTACCCCACACCTTTCGAGAAAAGTTGTCGTCAAAGCGCTAGTAAACACTGTGCCCTGATCTGATTGGATTTCCGCAGGAAAACCAACTCGCGCAAATATGGACAGTAGTGCATTAACTATCTCAACTGAGCTGAGTTCTTTAAGCGGCACTGCTTCAGGGAACTTTGTCGCTGGGCAGATCACAGTCAAAATGTGTCTGTACCCCGTGGCTGTTACCGGCAGAGGTCCCACAGTATCAATAACGAGCCGTCTAAAAGGCTCCGTAATGATAGGTACCAATTTCAACGGCGCCCTCGATTTGTCCCCTGGTTTGCCCACCCGCTGACAAGTGTCACATGTCCTCACGAAATGGTCTGCGTCCCGAAAACACCCTGGCCAATAGTACTCTTGCAAGAGACGGTCCTTAGTTTTCTTAACTCCTAGGTGTCCGGACCACGAACCCCCATGTGACAAGCGCAACAGATCCTGACGATAGCATTGAGGCACGACCAGCTGATCGAACTCCACTCCTCGGCGGTCTAGATACTTCCGGTACAGGACTCCACCCCTTTCCACAAAACGCGCAGTTTTCCTGGCGATACCTTCTTTGACATTGCAGCGCACGTTTCCCAGGCTGCCATCCTTTTTTTGCTCGGCTATCAAAGCCGACCGGCTGACTTTTAGCAACCTATCAAGTCCGTCTGACGTAGGCGCGATGAGCAAATCAGTAGATAGCTCTTCTAACTTTCCCGTGTCGGGCATTTCCTCTCCAGTATCTGGCGCCTTTAACGTTACAGACTCAAGTTTATTCAGTTCGGGCGTGCTCGGAATATCAGCTTGCTGCGCCTCTGACCCTTTTTCGTTGTTTGATAACGTCGGCCCCGCAACTACCGCCTTTGCAGCGAGCTCCCGAACCTTCGATCTGGTTAAGGCCTGAACACTAGCTTCACCAAACAAAAGCCCCTTCTCGCGCAGGAGGTGATCGGACCTGTTTGAAAATAGGTACGGGTACTGGGGTGGCAGCATAGATGACACTGCCGCCTCTGTCTCAAGCGCTCCGAAAGGTCCTTCAATAAGCACCTTTGCTACTGGCAGACACACGCTATGAGCTTCCACGGCTTGCTTGATCCACGCGCACTCGCCCGTGAACATATGGGGTTCTACGTAAGATGGGTGAACTACATCCATCGTAGCTGCGGAATCGCGAAGCACTCGGCACTCTTTCCCGTTCACGAGGAGGTCTCGCATGTAAGGCTCGAGAAGCTTCATGTTCTCGTCCGTGCTGCCTATTGAAAAAAACACAACTTTTGGTGTTGTTTCCGGACACTGCGCCGAAAAGTGACCCGGCTTCTGGCACGTATAACAAACGCCCGCTCGCCTCATCTCGAACCGCTTTCTGCGTTCGGCTTCGGCTGCCGTCTCTTTACGTTTGGTCGGATTGCTTTCACTCGCATCCTCACTACGCGTGTCCCCCTTAAATCTCATGGGCGTGAACCTTGGCCTCTCAGACTTGGAGCCAAATTCACCCTTTTGACCGTCCTTAGCTCCGCGAGCTCGACGCGTCACAAACTCCTCGGCTAGCTCAGCGGCTCTAGCCACCGTACTCACGTCTGGCCTATCCAAGACCCAGTATCGCACGTTCTCCGGTAACCGACTATAAAACTGTTCTAGCCCGAAGCACTGCAGAACTTTATCGTGGTCACCAAACGCTTTCTCTTCTTTGAGCCACTCCTGCATGTTCGACATAAGCCTATACGCAAACTCTGTATATGACTCACTTCTGCCTTTCTCATTTTCCCGAAACTTCCGACGGAACGCCTCCGCAGACAGCCGGTACTTTTTTAGAAGACTCGATTTCACTTTGTCGAAATCCTCTGCCTCCTCTCTATCCAAGCGAGCGACTACGTCGGCCGCCTCGCCGGGTAACAAAGTGAGCAAGCGCTGTGGCCACGTTTCCCGAGAGAACCCCTGCTTCTCGCACGTTCGCTCAAAGTTAACCAGGAACAAACCAATGTCCTCTCCAAGCTTAAACGGCCGCATCAGGTCAGTCATTTTGAACAATACGCGTTCTCCTGCACCGTGTGCCTGACTTCCATTACGAGCGCGTTCCATCTCTACCTCGAGACGCTTCATTTCCAAAGCGTGTTCGCGCTCTTCTTTTTTCTCTTGTTGCTCTCGCTCTTTCTGTTCTTTACGTTCACGCTCTTCTTTTTCTTTCTGTTCTTTAAGTTCGCGCTCCTGTTTCTCTTTTTGCTCTTTAAGTTCGCGCTCCTGTCTTTTTGACCTCTCCTCAATAGTCTCAAGGCATTCCGACAGCTCGTCATCCTCAGCCTCTAACTCAAGAATAGCCTTTAGCAGTTCAGGTTTTCTTAGTTTGTCTGAGACATCCAGACCCAACTCTCTTGCAAGCTCCAACAATTTCGGTTTGCGCAACGACTTCAAATCCATGGCTGCTCTGAATGCTGCTTTCTCTACTGCTTACTATTGTCTTGCCGCAAACTAACCCGGCAGCAACGACAACCACAATTACCAGCTCTGTTTCTAACACTAACAAAAGCCTGGCAAAGCTCAGAAGAAGAAAGTCCCGCACTCACCAAACCTCGCAGGCAGGAATTCCGCGCAGTCGTTCCGCTGCAGGCAACCAGTCGTCACACAGGGCTCGTTGCACTGCTCCCGGATCGTCGTTGAGCTGCTCAGCATACTGTCAACTGCATCTCTTTGCTGCTGGCCTCCGTTGTCGCGATCTCGCCGCTGGCAGACAGTTGTTTGAAGTCGTAGGCGATCTCACCGCTGCCAACCAGATGTTTGGAATCTGACCGCTGGTACGATCTGTTGGGAACTCGGCGCTGACGCCCGTGGTTGTACCTGGGTCGCAAGCCCCAAGGGTAGCGTTGGCCTGGCGGCCTGGGGTACAACTGGAAGCATCCGAAGGTCCCGGCAAAGCATGAGTCGACTGGTAACAACGAAACAACTTGTTTATTTTAACATCGCAAAGAGTTGGTGGTCAGGTTTGACCGAAGTAGAGAGACGGGAGAGCACTTCACTCAACAGAAGAAATCGGAGCCCTCCCTTTTGGCGTCCGGGGGCAGCTGTTTTTATACTCTCGCAGTTGAGGGCAAGAAGGAACCCCTCAAAAGACGAGCACGTGAATGTACAATGGGCTAATGGTGACGCACACTGTCGTAGCGATGCCGTAGCACCATGTCGAGCACGATCTCGTAGCACCCTGTCGTGGCGCTGCCGGTCGGACACAATGACTGTAATGAGAGGATGGTCCCTGCTTTGGCATCGCCTGTTTCGGGCATAATGACTGGAACGAGATCCCTGCTTTGGCATCGCCTGTTTCGGGCACAATGACTGGAATGAGATCCCTGCTTTGGCATCGCCTGTTTCGGGCACAATGACTGGAATGCGAGGATGATCCCTAGGCGGTCGCATCGCCGCAGTCGCGCCTGGAAACACCTGGCGATTAGTGTTGCGGCGACGACGATCGGGCCAAAAATGTCTGCCGCCCCGCCGCAGTCGCGCCGGCAAAACCACGTGTCGCAGGCGAATCGCAACACCTACTAGGTATAGCTACAAACTGTACTTTGCACGATTTCAACTGAATACTAACCTATTTAAGCATAGCTTCTTTCCTCGTACAATAGAAAAATGGAATTTACTACCAGGTGAGACGAGTTCACTGCCTTTAGAGGAATATTTCTATAAGTTAACTTGATTCATGATGTGTTTATTAGTACTCATTGTATCTTTTATTTTACAATTAACATGATTCCTACGGTGCTGAAGTTGATTTGTAAAGGAAAATGTCTTCTTGTTATATTCAGTGCGTGAACCCACCCCTGCGATAGCGCAGTTGGGTTGCAGTATGTATAAATAAATAAAATAAATAAATGAAATGTTTGACTGACTGACTGCCTGATATCAGCAGGCGAAGTAACGAAGGCTTGATATTGAGCGCACTTCTGATTTCTTGCTTAACTTTTTGCTTAATGGCTCTTCCCTTGAACGGGTGTCTGAACGTAAGCACCTTAGCCTCACTGACTGACTGATATCAGCAGACGAAGTAACGAAGACTTGATATTGAGGCCTTGCTAGGCTGCAGAGACGACCTAAATAAAAGGTAGAGAGAGATCACTGTCAGATACTTAGTTATAGCCAAGTTGCAAAACTTTTTGACCTGCCCTCGTACATTAAAATACTGGACATCCTGGTTGCACAACCGTAAACAATTTGTCTTGTGCAATACTGTTTAATAATCGGTCCGCACTGAGGGAGCCCTTTTCACTGCATGTGAGGAAGCTCAGTGAAGTGATGGGGTTCCCACTTTTACAAAATCGTTTAATGCCCCCAGCAAAGCTACCACCGCCGTGGCAGTGGCAGCTGAAAGAATGTGGTACATCGTTTATAAAGATCACAAAGCACGCTGCAGTGGCACAGATTCGAATGCACTTCCTTGAGCTCCAAGCCAAGCACACATACCCTGAATTTTACACCGACACATCAAAGTCACATGCCGGCGTGTGTTACGCAGGTCGTCGGTCCATTATTTTCGGAATGCGACGGTCGGTACCCACTAACAAGCATATAACAAGATATTTACGGCTGCGGCTTATGCGCTTTTGTCGGATATGCACCATATCATGCAAATTAAATTAGAGAAGGCTTATTAGGCACTTACAGACTTATTAAGCGTAGTCAAGTCTTTAATGTCGCTACAAAAGCATAACGGCACTGTAATTATTTAAATGTATTCGCTCCTGTGCTCTATTTATGCATCTGAACAACGCATCGTAATATGCCAGGTTTCTGGCCGCAGAGGCATCGAGGGTGTGATATGCGTGCCAATGAACTCGCTACGCCCATAGCAACAAAAGCTCGCAACGCTTTCATGGGTGTCGCAACCATAGATTTGAAGCCATTCGTGCAAAGAAAACTAAGAAGCTATTGGAAACACCTATGGGATGCTGAAACGTTTAATAAGCTTCATCTAATTAAACCAAGTTTAGGGATTTGGCCATCAACAGGTAAATCACGGGAAGCCAATGTACTCCTAAGTTGCTTTAGAATAGCTATCACGCACGTACGACTCATACAACCAGCTGCTCACTGGTGAAATACCTCCCATCTGTGGTAAATCTAGTGATAGGTTGGCTGGCCTCCACGTCTTCCGAGGGGTGCTTAGAAGCAGACGCGAAAAAATAATCAAAGAAAAAGAAACACTTTAGCTTACAGACAACATATTCGTCTTCATTCGGCAATTTCTTTTCAGTAAGGAACCGGTATCCATCACAAAATGAATTTTGAATTAAATTAGTCTAAGGCATTTGTAACTCGACCTCTCTCCAGAGGCCGCTGTTGCCATGGAAGTGTTCTTTTATGAGCGCACCTCCAGGCCTTTACTTTGAAAGTGCCCTGATGAGGCACTTGTGCTACTGACAGTGACCCATTTTTGGTAGTTCACGCCTTCGAAGCTTATCTTTTATTTACGTCTAACATTTCATTGTGCAGCCTATGTATCATTATCAAATCTTTAACCCATATATATTTTACGTACTTTACAGTGAATTTTTTCGAGCCACTATAGAGCCATGTCGCATATACCCTTTGTCATTAACCACACCATCAAGTACATGATACGAGTGTTTGGCGCTTTCTGACCATTCCCCACCCTTACGCCAAAACTCAATCAATCAATCAATCAATCAATCAATCAATCAATCAATCAATCAATCAATCAATCAATCAATCAATCAATCAATCAATCAATCAAAATAGTATATAAAGCCAGAAGTAACAAAAATAAATAAAGAACTGCGCTCTCTCAATATGGGCCCGCGCTCGTGTATGGGCTGGTTAACGTTAAGGTAAAGGAAAAAAGCCTGAAAAAAAAAAGTACTTTCGTCCGTGCGTAAGACGTGTCCGCACTACAAGTACAACTTTATACCAGGTGGTTTTTTGTGGATTTGGAATGCACATCGCGTGGTGTCCTCGCACTTGAGTTGTTGAAGTATTTTCAAGCTTTTAAACTTAAGTTTTCAACGTTGTGTGTGAACCAAGCGCCACTTTAGAAACCGGTGGCGAGCCTTTAGAAAAAACATCTGCAACTTATTGCCAAAGTACTTAAAAAATACATTGGGGGGTTTAA
This sequence comes from Dermacentor variabilis, assembly GCF_050947875.1. Taxonomy (NCBI): domain Eukaryota; kingdom Metazoa; phylum Arthropoda; class Arachnida; order Ixodida; family Ixodidae; genus Dermacentor; species Dermacentor variabilis. Next base: position 106,478,362 of record NC_134573.1, read on the forward strand.
CGTGACAAAACTGCACGAAGGGTTACGAGGGATGCCTTAGTGAAGGACTCCGTAATAATTTTGATCACAGGGGGTTTCTCAACCTGCGCAAAGAAAGCATGGTACATGAGAGTTCTCGCGTACGCGCCCATCGGAATGCGGCCGCCTGAGCCGGGATAGACTTGGTGGTAATGCTCGGAAACTTAGCGTCAAGTATTGGATCGCCCCATACGACACGAATAACGTGTTTTTTAGCGCATTTAGTCTGGACAGTCTATACACGAAATGGAAAATGGAAACTACCTGTACGTCTGCACGCTGCATAGCGTCGAAATAGCGAAGTATAAATAGTTAAACTTTTCAATACGAGTACATACATACATGCTGTTTTAACTGGAGCTTGGATAGAAGCACGTTGTTTTTAATAGTTAGCTGACCTCCCTCCTGCAGCGGAGATTGTATGGAGCGCTGAAAGTTTGGCAGAGTGCAACCAGTGTAGCACAAGTTGTCATTATCACTGCTGAACTTCTCATGCTATACTACTTTTTTTTTTCGGAGACACGGCGTTCGATATTTATCTGCTACCGAAATGAATCATATTAGTAAACGAAGAGTTTCGTTATGAAACTCTGCATCAGCTCTACTTCAGTAAAGTGCATAGTTAGGCTACGCTTTCTCTTACAGATCATCGGCTTCGGTTCATCAGTGCGCAAAGGAGAGGCAGTCATTAAAAAGAAAAAAAAAACGCGGGGAAGGTGAAGGGTGACTTAGCAAAGTTTTCTTTCTTTCTTTTGTTTTATTTTATGAGCACGACGATGCACGGAGTTGAGATGATTAAGGAATTGGAATTAAGAAAAATTGTCATAGCACTGCTATCAACCGAGTACAAGCAAGCTATGTCTTCAATGTTGTCTTTATTAAATGCCCTATATGAGTACACGGAATAAAACACGGCTAACCCCATTCAGGGCATGTCAGTGCGCAGAAGACTGAGCCTTGGATTTGTAATTCTCCCCGCTCGAATATGACGCACCTTCGCTGGGCCCTGATTGATGATTGTATTTTGGGGTTTGGGAAAGAAGACGCCGGCGTATGTGATAGTGACAGGGTACATTGATGTGTCATTTGAATCTTGCGTGTGTAGCTACGTAGGAAGGGCTGAACCATCAGATAGAAGCAATTTAAACAGTGCCTCAAAGTGACGCGGCAATAAACTCTCGACCCAAGTTTCCTTACAGTGGCTCCTGTGATACCAGGAGCCAAACCGGCCTGATACCAGGAACCAAGTGAAATAATGGGGCAATTTATAAATCAGTCGTTCCACGGTAGCCTCTTTACAGTGGTAAATAAGGTGCGACATCGGGTAGTAATACGTGGTACCCCAAACTGTATAAGTGTGACTCCATTCTTACGTTGCCACCACGCCTGCGTCGGCGAGGGCATAGACTGCGTGTCATCTTTCATCTACCCCATCCCTCTCCCACGTGTAGGGTAGCAAACCGGTAAAGCTAAACTGGTTAACCTCCCCGCCTTTCCTTCTCCACTTTTTCCTTCCTTCCTTCCTTCGAGTCGAGTGCGGTCGCGGCGCTGATTCCAGGAGTGACCACTAAGCGCGTTTTTGCGCTTTCTTTGCTGCGCAGGAAAGTGTGCATGCAACAACTGCAAGTGCCCCCGAGAATCGCACGATGTGTACCACGAAGAGTTCGTCAACGTGCGCGACCGCATCGGCATCAAGGCGTCCGACCCTTCGCAGCATACTTCCAAGGAGAAGACGCTGCAGGAGGGATACTCCTGGGTGCCACCGGGACTGTCTAGTGCAAAGGTACGAGTAGCCAAACAGTGCCCCACACGTGGGCGGGTGCATTGTACGTCTCATTAATTCACTGGCGTACAAAAAAAATTTTTAGTACGACTATTTCCCGGTATGTCGGAAATTGAGTTAGCGCGAAACATTCCATCGCACAGCGTATGTGATAAACACTTCAATGCCCAAGTATAATTTTTTTTTGCTACGTTGAATTTCGTATCTCGCAATTCTGGCATAGGCCTAAACGCGGGAAACTTAACGCCAATCCTATTGTAGCGTTTTCACACGTTGGAGCAAGTTCTCAGTTGTTGACAGTTCCACAACCAATTAATAATTTTTAATTACTATACTGTTCACCTCCTATATGAATTACTATACTATTTAGACTGTTACTCAAATAACACTTTTTTGGTGGACATGTAATCTTAGGGGCCAGAAATAAAGGTAGACAAGTTGTTCTAATTTTCCCGGAAATGGTATTGTTTTTGGGCTTTAATTTAACTGTTTCGATGTTATTGCTTCGTCCCTATTTCACTCGTGTATTATCTCTCTAGTTTCTCGTGAATACGTTTGTATTTTATTGTTTTGTTCTTGCGGCACTTCGCCGCTGCTAAAACACCGCGACGCCACGCCAGGAAGACGTTTTAAGCGATCCTAGGAATGTGAGAACGCCAAATCTTGTTGCAGTGCTCTGCACGCGTTGTGCGGGAAGCAACCGCAATCTCAGTGATACAAGTTCGGTGCAATGCTTTTGGCGGCGTCACGCTCTGTTCGAAACGGAACAGCGCGGTTTTCACGGGGACAAGAAGGGAGAAACGACACGGACGAGCGCTGTCCGTGAGTTGGTAGTATGTCTTACCAACTCGCCCAGACGTCTGTTTTAACGAGTCACATTCTGGTCTCGCTTGTTCTTAAGCGCACACGGCAGCGGCCAGACCAAGCTCCCGCTCTCACCTTGCTTTTAAACCCCGTTGTTGTTGTCCCTGTTCTCTCGCAGCGGCGGTGCGACGACGTTTAGCAGCAGCACAACGGCGTTCACGGGATTCAACTGATTTCTGTGTTTGCGCTTGCTTCGAAAAAGACTAATGCATGCCCTATGAGCACCCAGTGTATGTGTAGTAGAACGGCTAACGTCTTCTGGAGAACGGCACATCAGCGCTGAGGGAACGAGGGAGCTGCCGCACAAAGACGTGTGGTGCTGAACTAGACGTTACATGTGCTGTGTACGAGAGAGAGTGAGCGAGAGAACGCATGACGTCAGCATCGAACACTTGCGCACGACGCGTTTGGCGTGCATGGCGCGGACATGTGTTAAAACGCGGCAGCTACCCGGACGACGACTACGGCGGTTGACGGAAGAAAAGCGAAGGATGAGTCTGTCAATACTTTCCGTTAGCAACTACACGTACCATGAAAAGAAAGAGCGAGAGGGAACGAGCGGTGACTTGCGCTTTAAGTGGAATACCGAAGATCGCGCTGCTTGTCCATTTTATTTCACTGTTCGTAATTTGCATGGGAAATAATCTGCAGAAAGACGTCTAACTTTAGTTGCTTCGTGCGAGCCGGTGTTATCCGCGGAAGGGAGCAGTTACGAGTGGCACACGAGAAACACATTGAACAGTTTTGTCCTTGAACGGCAACAAACAGAAAGGCACCTAAGGGTAAAGTAACAGTGCCTGAAGTCGAGGCTTTTCCCATTTTCTTCCCCATTCAACGTTGTCGGTATGGTACAGTACAGTATCTAGTGTCCTCACTGCGGCGTCTCTCATTACCACAGTGATGCTTTGGGACGTCTCTGTTATTGTAAATCATTCTATGCCTAATTCCAGACACTTTGCAGTAATAGGTAGGTAGGTTCCTGTCCTGCCTCGTTTGTGACCGCGTCAATAAAATGAATTGCGTTGGCGATGATGGGATTGAACATTTTACTTTCAGCACAGCAGCCCGATGCTCTAACCATTAGACCACAATTCTTTTTTTTTCTTGTTCACTACCGGATTTCAGCAACGCACAAATTGAGAAACGTATACAAGAATGCGTACAATGAAATCAGCATAATAGACGTCACAAACTGGAACTTCCTAATCCATCGCGACTGGCATTGTCATGTAATGTTTATTTAATGTTGCCAAGGGTTTGCACCCTGGTCTACTAAAGCAGGCAGCATCCAGCAGCATGCTGTGCATTCGGTCAAATGCCCAGGGTCCCATGTCTGCTCGGCAGCGTAGCAGCCAGCAACATACCTAGTGTCCCAAGTTAGCAGACAACTTTGGTCACTGGGTATGTGAAATAGGTTACATACCTAATGCAAACTGGCTGAAGTGTCCAAACAATGCTGATCGCGTTGGAACTTGGGGTCATTTGCACGACCGCAGGATACTTTCAGGGAATATCTGTAGCTACAATTAACCTTGTGCCGGCGACGTGTAATAAAGCCTCAGAGTGCTGCCGCGTGGCACCTTCGCTGATTTGCCCACGCATACAGGAATGTCATAAACACGTCCGTGCCAGAGTTAGTTCACGCACTGGTGCCACTTGAGCGTTCTCTGCTTTGCAGATCGAGGAGTACTTTGCTCAGCTGCCGAACCACAAGGTGCCGAGGCTGGGCAGCCCGGGGGAGAAGTACCGCGACCGGCAACTCATTGTGCAGCTGCCCAAGCAGGACCTGGCGCTGGCCTACTGCAAGTTCCTGGAGCGGGAGTGCCATCGGGCTTTCGAGGACTTCGTCAACGCTCGCAACGAGATCGCCCTCGACATCGGTTACGTCAGGGAGGCCCTCGACAAGACGCTGGTACGGATCACAACTGGGCGCGACTATATTGTGCGCTATAAATGGGAAGTAACATTTATAAAACTCAACACTATTAGGCTTCTATATGTAACACACTCTCCGTACCTCAGGCTATAACTTCAATTTGGTTGAAGAAAAAAAGAAGAAACATTTGAATGACAGTTAAACGGACCCTGGAACAATTTTGACGATTTTCTACAAACGTACTGAGTCGTTAGAGTAGGTCCTTCTGATCATCAATTGACACATCTAAGTGCTCCGCGTAAAGCGTGTAATTTATTATAAGGTTTTAAAAATGCACATCGCTGCTGATCGCAGCACACTGCTCGGCGGAATTTTGAGCCGCCTCTACCCATATGACAGAAATCGCCCATATGACGTCAGTGGGGCGAGCTATCCGAATGGCTGACCAGGGCGCGTGATCGATAATTTTTTAAACGTTATGGTAAACAAATGATGTTTGTAATAGTTGGAATGTTAGTTAATTTGTTTTTATAAAAAGAAAGTAACATAAAGAGAATGCACAAGAACAATTTCTCAGTACACTTAAGCACTTCCGGCACACAGCAAGTGCCGTCTGCTTGTGTTACAACGTGCTCCGTTTTTGACGAGAGCTCCGCAGTCAGTGTCGGTGTGTCTTTTTCGCGGGCGCTATGATTCAACTTCGTTGCGTTGTGGACTGCAAACATAGCGACTGGCAATATGTCAAGCCGCGACATCGTGTCCTTCTGCAATCCAGTAGACGATCGGACTGGCTGCAGCGCATTGGACAGCCGCTATCCTATGGGCGCCAGAATTTGCGCAATTGCGGCCGTCATTTTACATTTACAACGGAAGATTACTAACGCAATAGCGTTTCGCGAGTCCGGTATTAGGGTAAACGCAAGCGCAAGGGGGCAGGGCCTGGCCGTGTCCCCTTACGTGTCGTTTCAGGGGATGAACAGAAGCGCAAACGTGAATGGTCTGCATGGTGCAGCCACCTGGTGGCATAGAGCTCAACCACACGCAGTAGCAGTAACAAAATGTATTCTTCTCTGCTGCTGGTGTACATTTTTCGCAGGAGTGTAATCGTTAACACGTTGTTTTTGTAAATGTTCAAAATGTTTTACACTTGGTTAGAGCAATATTAGCTCTTTCTTTGGCTGGTTAAGCTCTGCGCCAACGGGTGACTGGACCGTGGAGACCGATTAGGCAGCTCACGTACGCCTACGCTAAAGTTCCTTCATCAGCTTGAGTTTGTGCCATCATGGTTCCGTCGAAACGTTCTGCTAGGTTGTGATTACCGGAATACCAGACACGTTCGGCGCTACAACAGAATGCTCGAAACGCACGCTGCTTCCATAGCTCTCGCTTAGGGTTGACGGCCAAGCCGCTAGCGGAGACGTTTCGCGCGGGCGGGGGCGGGCTCCAAAAGAACCGGAAGTGGACGATGTGATGTCGCATCGTGACGCAGAACCGGTTAAGGCGGAGCTTAGCCCCGATCGCTCGGCGAACGAGTTGAGAAGGAAAAGCATGGCTAGGGAGGAGGGTAACTTGTAATCGCTCGTAGCTCCATTAATACGTAGCGCTTCACTTAAATTGTGATGCGAATGTTCTACTTAAGCTGTACCCTACGCGTCTACAAAATTTGACCGAACCGTCTCAGGGGCCCTTTAAGCATTCTTCCAAAATCGAAAGTTAGTTTCCCAACATTTGACACCTAAAATCGAAATATTTAAAACTGAAAGGGTTGTTTTATAGCACCAAAGAATATATTTATATTCGCACACTTTTCTCACAGCGCGAACTATGAATTGCCATGCTGACGATCTCGCATCTCATGGCATCATGTAAAACGTTGGAGATAACCATAATTTTCGTCCTTTGTTGGATGCAGCAGCGCGTGTATTTCTTAAATTGTTCACCTTTGTTGGTAACTCTGTGCGCATAGCATTGTTTTGTGTGTCCGGGACGTTGGCCTCTCAAGGTTTAGCCGAATGACTACACCCTACATAATTAAGGTTTCTTTCGTCCAAGCGTGCCGTTTGGATTTAGGAGCCGCGATTCGGTGCGTATCGAAATTGCGACAGGTTAGGTGGGGTTAAATAATGGCAAGAGATGCAAAACTTTTGGATGTCATGAATATTTATGCGATTAGCATTTTAGCCTGCTAACTCCATTTTGTTGTCCTGATATCTAACCGATATCGCATGGCTCACTTAAAAAAATAAATGTCCGACGGTTGGTTTTCAACCCGGTTCCCTCAGGACGTCTTGATAGCATAGCCACGGATACTTTCCCTTTTAGTCACCATTAATTAAGCAGAATGGCTCGAGGTACCAATGAGAGAGAGAGAGCAAATGATAAAGGAAAGATAGGGAGGTTAACCAGGACTGAGCCCGGTTGGCTACCCTACACTGGGGAAAGGGAAAAGGGGACCAATGAAAAAGCAAAGGCGATATTAATGGATAGCCCTGCCTTACAGATAATTGCACTAATGCACTTTGCTTTTTAAAATTATTCGCATTGTACACTCCGAATATGCCATTTTTACTGCATTTAGAATGACGTTTCCAATATTCACATAGTGAAAAAAACCATGAGAATTTTATGTCCCATTCGTTCAAAATCTTTCGCCAGGTTTAGCTGCGAAAATGCAACTTGGCCTGTGAAAGCGTCCCAGCACTCTACTATGCCTCTTGCCACATGTACGTTGGTGCATGGTGGGACCCTTGATATGGCACCTTTGATGCGGCCCAATCAAAGCTTTAGTTACGCTCTGTAGCCTGCTGGCTAAAATCTTCATAAAGATATTATAGTCGACATTCGTAAAGCTTCCCGGTTGGTGGGACCCTACCAACAACAACTCAGCTGGATATTCGGTCTCTTGTGTTACCACAACGTGAGCAGCTCTGGAAGTAATCGGCAGTTGTTTCAATTTATACGCAGTGCAGCGCCGGCTTTATAACACAGTGATCCATCTATACAGATGGATCAACTACGTCGTCCAGTTCTGGTGGTGCGGTGGTTATACCAACGCGAGGAATAACAGTGCGGTTCAAGACATCGCATGTCACGACCTCAACGACGGCAGAACTAACGGCTCTGCGTCGTGCACTGGAATCCATTGATTCTGAAAGACCTAGAAAATGGGCTCTGTTCTCTGACTCAAAACTGCCATTACAATGCACGCATTCAGTTCTCCGACGCGGATGTCACGAACAGCTGACATACGAAATCGTGAAACTTCACCATCACGTCCAACAAAAAGGTCACGAAGTTGTTTTTCAATGGGCACCTGGTCATTGTGGACTCAGTGGCGATGATTCCGCCGATAACGCTGCTCGCACAGCACATCAAGAAGAGCACAGCGTTCCAATTCCGCTTTCGAGGACAGACGCCGCAAGGCAGCTTCGACACCTGGCCGAGTCTCACGCTGACCGAGTGAAACTCGCCGAACTTACGACTTATACGACTGCATCAATTAAACCCCTCACTGCAACTCCGACCTCCACTCGGGTTTCATCGACGTGAAGCTAGGCTCCTCTGTAGCCTTTGATTAGGAGTTGCCTTCACAAAGGCATACTCTACATTAATTGGAGGGACTGACAGTGCAGCATGCGAGGTCTGCGGCACCGAAGAAAATATCGACTACTTCCTCTGCCACTGTCCACGATATGCCCTAGAAAGACAAGAACTTGCTAACGCTCTCCAAAAACTGGACAATCGGCCGCTTTCTGTGCAGGGGCTGCTGGAACACCGTCCCCTTCACTCGTCGGCCTACAAAGCGGTGAAAGTTTTGTGCTTCTTGAGGACGACGGGCTTGTGTGAACGTCTGTGACTATTAATGTAATTTCTATCAGACCGCACGCGTCAGCGAACTCACTGCTGACTTCCTTCTTTCCTTCCCTCCTTTCTCTCTCGCTGTCATTTTTGTTTTCCTCTTTCCCATTTCCCGGTGTAGGGTTGCCAGCCGGACGCTATTCTAGTTAACCTCCCGGCCTTCTGCTTTTTTCTTTCCTCCTTCCTTCATTTTACTGTTGCTTATAAAATTTTGCCACCTGTAAATATAGGTTCTCTGTGCAAATGTCAAGAGAAACTTTCTTTACGTTTTTAAGAAGTTTAAATCTTTTACGGATTTACGTCATCTAGGAGTTTATAGTGTTAAGTCTCCCCAAATTATGTCTGTTTCAATTTGGATCCTAGGGTAAATGTAACTAGGCTATGGTCTGAGAATGATACAGGTATGACTTTGCCATTTTGTTGCGCAGAGGAACAAGATCCAGTGATACATATGCACCTGTCTAATATGACTGCCACCCTGAAATTGCATAAAATTGGTTTTGTGTCCCACTAGCAAGCTGCCAACGTTATCTGAACTTGATACCTTGAAAAGTCTATTAGAACGCTGCTAATTCTCATCTTTCAGGGGCATTTTGTTCCGTGGTCTTCAGATACCTACATACACAATCGAAATCGCTAGCAGTATGACGTATTGGTGACAATTTAAATACTGGTGGATTTTTTTTGAAAAAGGGCTTTGCGGTCTCTTCCTTTGTTTTGAGCGCCAAGACATATTAACTGCAATTTCACTCCAGGAAAGTGAAAAAAAACTACAACTTATTAATCGACCTCTATGGAAAACGGTAACTTGCTCCTCAACAATTTTAAGATTCATTGTACAAACAGTGCACAATCACAAGCAATGCCCACAACATGGCATACGCATACATTGTACTCACCTCTGAAATGCTGCTCCACCTGTTCCTGGCCTTCTACCTTCGTTTTTTGGACTTCTGCTTTCTACAAACAGCTGGCTAGCCTGGCACTAACGCCATCTGGTTTACTACAGGGCTCTTTGCATTCATCACACAAGGTGCACTGCTAATTAAGGAATATGGACTGATTGGACTCAAGTGTAGGATCCTTGACGATTACCTGTTTCCGAGAGGTAGTGCTGCTCAACGCAACCAGGCCCATGCAGAGAGCCTTGCTAACTTTCATGCAGCAAACTGATTTGGCCTCCCGTTTAGAGACATCTTTTCCATGTTCCTACTATCTTTTGTCCGTGTCTCTGTAATTTGTTTTTTTCCTATTTCTTTGTTTGCTATCTTCTTCGTTTCTTCTCCTCTTTTCATTTCCTCCTCCCTCTCGGTGGCAGTTGTCAGCTTGCTCCCGTCCTGTTTCCTCTGTGTGCTTGTATGTTTCCATGTCTAATAATAATTATAATTATAATAATAATTGAAATTTAACGCCGCGTTACAGCTGGTACGGAAGGACCGCATGATGCTTACCTCGGCAGGCTGTTCAACGTCTCCATCTTCGCACTCCACCATGCGACTTCCACTTGCCAACCCGACGCCGCCGCCGTCGTGGACTTGTTCATGCTGATTCACAGAAATTCTGGACACTCCGAAAAAAAAAAGACGGTGGGGGGGGGGGGGGGGGAGAACCTGATTCGAGATGCTACGACGTAATCAGGCCCTCGATATTACGAGGGATCATGCCCAGCCTATTTGCGGCTAGGAAGTACGGTCGGCTTACGCCGTAAAAAGGAAGCGTTAACTCGGGAGCTCCTGTCTACACACATGGAAACGGAGAGATCGTTTTTCTCGCGAACCATATTAGCAACCGATATTGATGAATGTTGTTGTAATAAAAGGAAGGTTATTACGTAGCGACCAAAGGAGCGATATTTTTTATTTAGGCCGTCAATCAAAAGAAAAAAGACAAATGTTGAAAATCGCAATGTTGAAGCAAAAGCTCAGGCATCAAATTTACAACTCTGTAACTTGGAAATAAAAAAAGAAGGTATCATAATTCTATAAACGGCATTTATTTATACATCCAAAGTTGAAGAAATTGATGTATCACACACCGCGTTAGAACATACTACAAATTTGTGAGTAAAGCTGTTGCATAACCCTCATAAACATCGCATCAATTTCATCTGAACCATGTCTATATAAAATTTGTCCACTTGAAGTACTTTAAATAGTGCAGTTTGCAGATCTGCGATAGCTGTTTCTTGGTGCAAAGTTATAGATTTGTAAACTTCGTGGTGGTATTTTTTTTTCAGATTTACCAATTTTAGGCAATTTTTCTAAAGCATTTCAGGTTTTAAATAAAAATTCTACTTGCAAGAGTCACGAAGATTTAACTTTTCCTCTCGAATACAACAAATGTCATTTGAATCGGTCCGTCGGTTACCTCATAAAAACATTTCTGCATTTTGCATGTATTGAACAGAGAAATCGAAGTTGACCCTGAGCACAAGCTTGTTCTGCGTTCGAACCGCAGTGGCGATGGTTGTCCACAAATTTTTGTTTCGCCCGATGGTGTTCGCGAAGCTTTGAAATGGCGGGGGGGGGGGGGGGGGAGGGCTTAATGTCGTGATAATAACGTCGATGACAACAAGGGTCGTCGTCAGCATAACGGAATGGACCGACAAACAATGCAAACCAAGTTTGCATCGCGTAACTTCTGTCGATGTAATATTTTAGACTGTGGGGCAAATGGAACTTTATACATTCCTTATCATGAGCGTCAATTGTAGTAAACGCTAGCGCCAGAGCAAATGGTGTAGCCAGAATTTTGGGGGAGAAGGTGGGGGAAGGGACCATGCATTTTATTGGAGGGGGGGAGGAAGGGAGGGGGGCGGGCCAGCTGAGTGTTGTCAACGTCGTGTTCTGACCAGTTATACCTGTGCACAGAAATTTCTGGGAAGAGGTGCCGCGGAGGGGGGAGGGGTCTAGTGCCCATTGTGCCTCCCCGTCTTGATCTCCTGGCTACGCCCCGGGCGCCGGAGTGCCTTCTGGTAATTTTTTATAGTAAAGTTTTTAGGGATAGGTCGCTGGGAAGGCAAGGCTGCAAATAATGGCCGTGCCACAGTGGCGTGCGCACGAGGTTATGTACGCGCTTTAAACAACGGAAAAAGCGACGTGGATGGAAGGGCGGGGCCCCAAAGCAAACGTTCTGAAATAGGACAAGCGGTGCGTTCTTTGCCATCCTATGCAAGTTTGCCAAATTGTGTTTGCGTCGCTCCGTACCAAGTGAGCCCAGCATTCGTTGCTGGGTGGCCGTAAACCTTTGGAGATATCTCATGCGTATCGGAGGCCGTCTTCGTAAGCAAGTAAAACTGCGAACGAGCGGCCGACGCCTATAATAAGACTGCGTGGGCGGCATTTTACGCGGGCGCAGAACCATGCTGTAGCCAGTGCGGATACGGGTGTGTTCGAAGTACGAATCGTAAAATTCTATTAGCCGCGCTTCCTGTATAGGTTCAGGCGTCGTATGATGTGCGCCACACGTACAAGTATGCAAGATGATTGGAAAGACCGCTGATATATGGCTATGTTGAATCGAGCAGCGCAAACAGAGGACGAAGAAAGACGAGACAAAACGAAGTGGTCTGAGCATATACTGCAAGACTCTATTTCCACGCGCCGTTGCATAATGCGAATTTCGCAAGAGAAAAATGTCACGAAATTTAGGGACACGCGATATTTATGCAAAAGAAAGTTCTGTAAGCTTCTGCCGAGAATTGAAGCATCGATTGCAATATGAAATTATTATACAGCCACGCGAAATAAGGATAGTAGTTTTATCAGCCGTATAAGCTTGTAACCTTTCGCTTACTACCTAAATTAACATGCGTGGTGCCACGCGCGCACAGGCAAACATGAACGCATCTGCCTTAATGACTGGGCGCATTCGCTGTCAAAACGCTGGAGCGAGGAAGCACGGCAGCAGCAGCGAGCGAATTGACCTTGGTGCTGCCTTGCGCTCCCAGCCGAACTAACTGGTGAGAACTCAGCGCACACGAAGCTATAGCGCTCGGTGTCTAAGACTCTGTACTCATCTCGGGTCGCTTTCAAGCGAGGATGCTCGCGACCGTATACTCAGCCTTGTCATACGCGGCCACCGCTCAAATAAAGCTAGCGCACCTACCGAACGCGCGCTGGCCAGCCACCTCATCACACAGCGCAAGCGAATCTAAACAAAAACAGAAAAGCAAATAACCAAGGTACATGTAGCGATAAAAAGCCATGAAAGAACCACGCATTAAACTTTTAAATGCGACGCATTTATTGGCGAACATTTGTCACTCTGACAGTATCTATCTATCTAGCCGCCTACGTCTTGGTGCTCTCGTGGTCGTTTCGTTAACTTGTATATACCAAAATTGGCACAGTAAGACAAAAGTGTATGACGAACATAAATGATAGGTCATGACATGAATGTCATGACATGCGTGTCACGTAGGTCATGAAAGAGCCTATTACGTCTTGGTACTCTCATGGTCGTTTCGTTAACTTGGTAGGCTCCCCGCACACTGCTTCGCATTACATCGATTCACACAGGGCGCGGATCTGCAAGCTTTTTTATGAATTGCCGCCCTGATTTTGGAAGTCATTGATTCGTCTCGCCGCGTGCATCTTCATCTTCTGCTTTGGCTGCTGTATTCAGTATGGCTTACCAACATGCAATTCTTGCATTTTGTGATATAGTAGGCATATCCAGAGTAAGCGATAAACACCAACGTGTACAGGGAGTCCCACGTTACTTGAGAAAAACATTAAAAAGAATGCAAATGCCACGCAGCTGGACGGAACTAAGGTAATGTTGTTTGCCGTCGCTTGGAGATACACAGATTATTCTTTTTTTTTTCATTCCGCCTAATTAGATCATTAGTCCTAATTACTTCATCAACTTCTCCAATATTATAACTACATGAAAAGTGTCAATGAGAAAATTGTAGAGTAACATATAAAACTCCCGATACAGTTTTCTGATGCTCAATACGTGCCACATAAAAGTGTTTTCCTACCGTGAAAGAAGCCCGCAAATACACGCAAAATTGCCGCGCGACTGGCCGCTCAAGGGACTTTGCGTGCATTCATGGGCTTGTTTAACGCTCGGAAAAGCACTATGTAGGACGTATCGAACAACAGAAAGCTGTATCGGGAGTTTTTCAGGTTGCTCTACAATTTTCTCATTGCCACTTTTCATCTAATTAATTTATTTGAAAAGTTAATTATTTAATCAAGACTAAATATTTAATTATGCGGAATGAAAAAAGTGATTTGAATATCTCCAAGCGATGACAAAAAACATCACCTTGATTATGTCCAGCCACGTGGCATTTTCATATTTTCAATATTTGGCTCAAGTTACGTGGGAGACCCTGTATATTACTTCGGAGTTGCCACTGCGTCATTCGAGATGAGCCCGTCGTGCTGGCCGGTCTTAGTCGGACCGAATGAATAAAGCGTTGACCAGCCAATCTGCAAGCCGTCACTTCATTTGCCCGTTCTCTCCCCTCCTCCTCTCCCTCCCTCCTCCCCTTCATTTCAGTGCTCCTAACTCGATAGCAGGATTCGCTCGCACTGCGTTCGTTCCTATACCGCGAAAAGGTGCCGGTTTATTTCGTATGTTGCGCGCACGGCACATCACAACAGGAGTTGACTCCGAAATGCTGCTGCTCTTAGCATGTCTGCGCATGATCCGCCTTTTAATCGGTGTCGAATGCGGCAATGCGCACGAGCTATAGAACTGAGCGAACTCCAAATAACATTAAGCGACCGGTACTCCACGGCGGAGAAGCAGTAGAAATATGTATACCTTTCTTACTGAGCGACATTAAAGCGATGACGCAACGTTTCGCGAGCTAATGGATCTTGTCATTTAGTGAATTCTCGCTCACACACTCAAGAGTCACTTCTCGTGTTGCAACTGATGTCGGGCGAAGGCGTGAGGCGACTAAGCTGAGGCCCGTGGCATTCTACGACGCTCCACCAATCGCTATGCGGATACGGCGCGGCAATCGTAAACCGTCGTTGCTCAGGATACGACGGTGTTTAAACCTTTTTGCTAGGAAACACGGCTTTCGTAAGTTAAGTAAATACTTGAGAGATTTAGCGTATAAAAAATAAAAAATAATAATAAAGAAGAAGGAGAAGGCAGCGTTGCCTGAATGCGTGTTACGAAAGCAGAGCGAGAAAGTAAAACGCGCGTTGATGGGCAGGCTTTGCGCCGAAATAAGACCTCCACTGCGGCCGGATTATGAGCATTCCTGTTATGCAGAGAAAGGCTGCCCCATCTTCGAACCCCTTCCTCCTTAGCCTCCCCTCCCCTTTGACAACGAGGAACTGTTGCAGTTTATCAGAATTACGTTGGCATTCACCCTGGAACTCTTTCTTGCGTCATCCTTAACCCTTCCCCCTTATTAGCGGGAAGCGTTCGGCTAAGTGCCGTGGCTTCCTGACGCAAGTGCGCAGGGGAAAATTCTTTGGGGACTTTGTTACACAACGCACGCACTGAGTCTGAACGACAGCGGCTGGCTTTCAAGTCCAAAGCCAAGAGTGCATCGTGAGGCAACTAAATCATCGGCCGTAGTGCGAACTTACGCAACGTGTCGCCTGCTGCAGCGTTCGAAGGGTCAGTTTGCTCCATAGTGGCGCATCGCTAGCCGGAGCGCCGAAAGAGCATGACGTGACGCTGTACCCTTAGCCTGTTGCAACGTCGTTCGCAAGACGCGATTTTTCGTATAAGCCGAGTAACCGAATTAGATTAATTGCCAGCGTAAGTGAAAATGTCCAACGCGTTATGTGCAAGTACTTCGCCGGGTGCATGATAAACAAATGCACGATGTATATTCGCCTCTCTGGAAAATATCATGGAGCAATCTGTAGGTTACAGACTTTCGGAACCAGAGGGGATCTTATTAGCGATTACATTAGCGATTACATTAGCGATTACATCGTGCATTTGTTCGCAGTCCTTGTGTTTCGAGCTGTACGTTATTTTTGATCATGAATTACCAACTAGCTCAAGCAATCACCCTAGTACAATTTTTAGCTTTATTGTTAGACGCCTATCCTAACTGTATATTTCACCGCACTGTATACGGTCTAAATATATTAATTCACATGCATAGGGGCAATAGAACCTTGGTAACCGGAAATCGATTAAACGGAATTGCCGCCTAAACGAATCAACAACCGTTTGGTTCGATGGTGTAGGGCACAAAAATGCACGCACAAAGAAAGTTCGTGATACAGAATGAATCCTATCTTTTTCTAACTACAGGTAAACGGAGCTAAGAATATTACTAGTACTCCTACTGAACAGGCAATCTGAGTGGCTTCGTGACAGGCACCACTGCTTGCGCCTTTTTCGGATTTTCTCGGTCGTTGATATATACCATATCCTAAAAGTGGCGTTTCCTGGCTTTTGTTGGTGCCATGGGTAGCGTGGCTCTGCCGTGGTCGTAGCTTGCTGTGGTTCTTTGACAGGCCACTGACAATGTCAGCCATATGCGAGTTTGCGTAGCGTCTCCGGTGACTGCACACTAACGCGCGCACAGTGCGCTGACGCTGGAGACGGAGAACGAAATTAAAGATGACTCTGAGAGAATTTGCTTTACCGAAACCGGCTATTTCGTGACTTAATGACTTTTTTTTTATAATTATGTTTGTGCTGCTATAGCTGTAGTGCAAATAGAAACATTGTAATCACATCTGCTACATCCATTATCTAATTAAATTATGGGGTTTTACGTGCCAAAACCACTTTCCGATTATGAGGCAGGCCGTAGTGGAGGACTCCGGCAATTTCGTCCACCTGGGGTTCTTTAACGTGCGCCTAAATCTAAGTACACGGGTGTTTTCGCATTTCACCCCCATCGGAATGTGGCCGCCGTGGCCGGGATTCGATCCCGCGACCTCGTGCTCAGCAGCCCAACACATCCATTATCTGTTGTTTACGATAAAATATACGCCCTTTTCAAAAGAGCGTCTTCTGTAACCTTTGAGTTCAATCTCTCTGTAAATGAAGCTGCTGATAGGCGGAACTTGGTTCCGCTTAAACGAGAGTCCACCGTACATGTACGAGGTCTAACGAAGAAGAGTAACTAATGCGCTACGAGGGATGCTGTACTGGGGTGCTGCGGGCGATTGTCGATCATCCGGGGCTCTCGGTCATGCCACCCAAAGCATGATGCAAGTGCGTAGCATGGTCCACTCTAGTGGAAATGCAGCCACCACGGCCGGCGAACTAAACCCGCGATCTCGTGCTTTAGCATAGCCACCAAAGCACCGCGTCGGATCTGATAAGTATTCCGACAGGGGATTTCATAATAATAAAACGAGTTCTTTTTTTTTTTTTTGAAATACCGTGCTTTCGTAAAATAAAGTGGCAAATATGGAAAAGGAACCACTCCTTTAGAGGGCTACAGCATTCAAGAAATGTTCGTTGAACTGTCCAGACCTGCTGCTTCGCGAAACCGGCTTTCAAAATAAGGCGCCAGTGCGCTTGAGTTTTCTGCCGCCAGAGCGCAACACCTTCGGCAGCTGTCAGCGGCAAGTCGGTGGCGCCGCCTGGCGAAGGATCGACAAAGCAAGCTTTCATTTCTTTCTTTCTTTCTCTCCTTGTCTTTCGTTCTCTTTTTATTCTGATCTCTGCGTTCCATCGTTCTCTGTTTTTTTCTCTCCCGCTCTTCTCCAGTGCTGCGGCCTGTCTTCGCTTTGCTCTGTCGCATACTCTTCACAGCAAGGTTTTACAATATTATCTCACAAATTTTCTTTCTTTCCTGACGTGTAGGCGATATGCCAAATGAGACAAATGCGTTATGGACATTATGTTGCTATTTTGATCAGCGAAAGGAATAAAGAGGCAATCTTTGGATAGTGCGTTGTTTTGCTTGTCGTCTGGTAGTCATAGATAACCACGACAATGTGATAGCCAATCATTCTTAAGGGCCTAATTAACTATCTACTACTTTTATTGGATGAAAAACTTCGACGCGATCGTTGTAATGGGGGTATTGAGCAACTAGCGTCAAGACATGTTCGATTACCAGAAATCTCGAGAATAGATGGTGTTTCGAGATGAACACCCCACAGTACACTGCAAAATACACGAGTGCTACTGGTGTTATCTCTTCGAAAGGACTTACTCTGGCGCTGCGCAGAAGATAATGCAAGAAATGCCAATGGAGGCCTGTAATCAATATGACAGCACAACCAATATGATTAACTACGTCCCAATTGATCAACATAAGAAAGGAAATTTTGTGTTGCTAGACGTTCTATTTGGGCTAAAGGAGATAAAACACTAAAGGAGACACAGTGCACGCACAAACGCACACACACGCACGCACACACACACGCGCACGCCCTTCTTTTGCCTTTCGCGCCAAAAATAATACTTGCCCGAGGAGTCCTTTTGAAATTTGGTGTTCGCTTTCATATTCATCAGTGTTATGCTTCACCTGATGCCTGGCGACAGATATCAGGAAAGTAGCGCTTGTCATTACTCGCAGGAAAACAGGTCAGAGACAGGTAAGCCAGGGTATGGACCGATCGGCAACCTTTGTCTTGTGCCAGGAGGAGGAGGAGGAAATAAAGAGTGAATGCAGGGGTGTTAACCAGAAATGCGTGTGGTTGGCTACCCTACTCTGGGTGTAGCCAAGATAAGATAGAGAGAGGGAGGGGGAGTAAAGTCGCGGTGGGCTCGCGCACGCACACGGAGTGCCTGAGCGAGTCAAAGGCGTTCACATAGGCCAGTCGCCCTCAAGTAAGGCAGAAGTGCTTTCACAGCTTTGTGCGCCGGCGAGCGATGAGGACGGTCTTCAAGTAGCACCTGCACAGAAAACTACGGATGAGAGCTGATTAAAGGTCGTGCGTGGCAAATTGGTAAAGGACTGAGTGCTTTAGATTGCACAGTTAGAACACATTCGCGAAGGCTAACGATTCACAAATTGATTCAACAAATTTCGACTAATAACGAGGCAATGAGTAATTATCGCATTCTTCTTGGCGTACACTGTGGCGAATGACATGTGCCAAGAAAGTCATCGCTGCATCTGTACAGTACACCGCTTTTGTAAATTGCTTAATACCATCTCTTTCATATCAACTCATGATATGGTCGTTTGATCATCGAACAACTTATTATTGCGATAGCAATTATACGGACATTCCAGGCGCATTTATGCTGTCTGCATCGCCGTAGCCGTGAGGGTTCGTATAAAGTCCAAGGGCGATAAAATCGCCGCGCGCCGTATGCTGTATGTGCGAGCGGAAGCTTGCGAGGGTTAGCTGACGATCGCGTCTCTAATCCAGCAAACAACCGAGGAAAGTGGGCATGATGCGCGCTGTCTTCTATCGCGTGCAAGGCTTTGGGGGGAGGGTAGCGAGGGGGAGAAGAGGGGGCGGGGGAGGGGCCTTCTATCCGGGCAGCCGTGCGCGCCCGGCCAGGCCACTGTATCTTGAAAGCCATCTGCAACGGCTCCAGTGTCCGCGCTGCGCTGTGTTCTCGTGGCTTAAGCGGCAGCACAAAGGTCAATTCGCTCGCTGCTGCTGCTTCGTTTCCTCACTGCAGCGTTTTGACAGCGAGTTTCTGCTGTTGTCAAGCAAGACATGTTCATGTTTTCTTGTGCGCGCGTGACGCCATGCTTGTTAATTTAGTTAGCGTGCCAATGTTTGCAAGTTTATGCGGCCGTTAAATTTAATATCTTTACTTCATATAGCTGTCCACTAATTTGTTATCGCAATTGGTGCTTCGCCTTTCCTGCGAAACTGTGGCTTTCTTTTTTTTATGTAGAGAAGCCGGCGACGCAATAGCCGCCAGTGTTTCCAATTTTGTCCATATAAATTATTTACTCAAACGTAAACCTTATCCAGTGACACAACATCAAGGTATTTAAGAGCAATCAATGAAATGGCCGTTGTTCTGAGCTCATTGAGGTGCACAGTTTGGTGGAAATGTACAGGCATCAGCGGTCTAATATGCGACATCTGCACCTTCAGAAGCTTTTACCCCAGTATTCTTAAACGATCCTCGGCTCGAAGTTGTTCCTCGACTCCATGGATGGATGGATGGATGGATTTGACAAGCTTCCCCTTTTGAACGGGCGGTGGGGTGCGCCACCAAGCTCTTGCTATTATACTGCCTAATATCCTACCTGGGCTAAAAAACAAACAAAAAAACACTCTGAACTCCCACAAACAAATTTTCTGACACCCCTATTGCGAACTCTGCTTTTGTACGTCTGTTTTTTGTCGTTTCCCTACTGTTCTTCCTCCACTCTTCCAGTCGCCTATTACTAATCTCTATTGCGGACATGTTTGCTTTTCCCCTGCTCTCGCTGAACCCAAGGGCTTCAAGGAGGCCTCCACCGAGCTGAGCAGAGCGCTGCCTGTCTGCTGAAAAGCCCAATATGGTTTTCAAGGGTCACTGTGGCGCGTCAATGAAACTCACTTGGAAATTCTGTCGAGGAGAGGCGCCTGCAATCCATTCTATCGTGTCGGACCAGAGTGTTTCTGAGTGGAGTAATGTTCTAGGATACGGGGAATTTGCGATTGCCCTTGTCTCTCGCTTCTGGTGTTCGTGTTTTGCGTGTTATCGTTTCTAAAGCGTTATGAATCACTAGCCCAGGAGCAATATTTTTTAGGCAAAAGCCTTCTAGGCTCAACGTGATGTTTGTGTCAGCAGACCTGACCGCTGGAGTGTCCGTCGAAGCGTCATCACGGCACATGAAGACTGATTAAAGACAGATTAAATAATGAAAAATGATTGGTATAGACAGTTAGTGAATGATAACGTTATAATAGAGATTGGTAGAAGTTCATAATGACTACTAATGACTACTAATGACATGTAATGATTACTAATGGATCCGAAATGAGCAATATGTCTAACGACGGCTTGTAATGGCCACAATTGATTAGAAATTACTAGAAATGTCTAGTAATGGGTAGTAATGACTAAAATGATATTAATGACTTCTAATGATTAGTAATGACCACGATATGACCAATATGTCTCAGGACAAGTTGTAACGACTACAATTCATCAGAAATAACTAAAATGCTTAGTAATGACCGATACTGACTAATAATGACTGAAATGACCTGTAAGGACTATTAATGACTAGGATATGACCAAAATGTCTAACGACGGCTTGTAACGACCAGAATTGAATACAAATTGCTAAAAATGCTTAGTGGTGAGCAGTAATGACTAAAAGAAAGAAGAGAAAAAGAAGAGGCAAAGAGAAAGAGGCGAATGATAAGAGGAGGAAGAGTAGGCTTTCGCCGTTCACCTTTTAAGAGAGATCTTAAGAGACCCGGTAATATTTTACTGCGTTAACGTCCGAAAATTCCACACGATGAGAAAGTGAAGTTACTCAAGAAAAAAAAGTTAATTGCACAGGGAACGTTATAAAGAAGAGCAAGACGAAGAAGAAGCAAAAGGTGTTGCTATCTTTACTCGTGTTTCACGACAAGCATCAAGCTTCCATTAAATCGACCGCTTTTGAAGCCATTGGTTTCGCAAGACATGAACTGGAGGTATTTCCGGCTGCACTGTTTCGACGCAGCAATCAATTTCGCAGCTCTTTCTAAGTAGTTCAGCAACAAATCGTTCGTGCAATTTTCAACAAGCCTGATCGAAAGCTGTTCTGTTCTGAAAGCTGTTCTAAATGTGTTCTGATACGCTTCTTGGAAAGGAGTAGCCTCAGGCCGCATGAAGGAATTCTACCAAAACCTATTTCCATGGTAAGCAACTGACTCATTATGTAGCGATGGAGACTATAGAAATAGCCAAATTCTTTGAACATTGCAGATCTGTACACTCTTAGAAAAGCAAAGTTATAAAAGGGTGGTAACGGGTATAGTTACTAAATTTACAACCCATGACTACTTATTTAGAAGATGTTTCCTACCTTCGGTAATTCGCACTTAGTAAGGGCTGCCTTTACCGAGCAGTTACTGGGTTTCACAGTCCTGGAGTGCGATCGGAGATGGTTGTTCGGCGGGTTCGTTCGGTTACCGGCGCGCGCGATTGGCCTACTCCGCGCCGACGTCGCCAGCCGCGGGGCGCGGCCACGTTTTTGGTGACGTCAAAATGACGACACGGTTCTGTCAATCATCCTCCCACCGAGCATTTCGTCTGCTAGACGCCGAACCCGACGGGAGCTGGGAAGTTTGGAGCGATCATACGGCTTCGCATGGCGCGCCTGGTAGATTGGATTGGATCCAGCAGACGGCCTTTTCGGCTGCGGAATGGCATGTTTGAATCCAATCCATAGTTTAATTCGGGAAAATGGCGCTTCCGTTGGGAACTTAGGTTGTTGCGCTGGCGTTTCTGGAGGAACGAGGAGAGCGGGGTGGCGGTGCGAAACGCGTTTGAAGAAATGGCAGAAAGTGAATTCCGGCGTCGTTTTCGTTTCGCGAAACAAATAATTCGTTGTTTGTACAGAGAAATCGACAACATCATCGGTGCCAGCGAGCCACTGGAATGTTGTCGCTGCCTCTTGAAAAGTGCGCCACTTTTCCCGTCGTTTTTTTTTTTTTTCGCTGTGCGCGACACCACCTAGGGACGACGCAAAGAACCTAATAATTATAAATTGCAGTAGTCACACGTATTACTATTTGAAAACGTGTTTGGGATTGAGAATAAAAAATACATTTTTTTAGATAAAGATTTAATTCATTTGGAAGACGAGAAACATTTGCTTTTGTAGTAAACTGTTTGCAAGCAGACGACAAACGACGGAAGCTAACTTCCGGGGAGGTCACCGCTTCCTGATTGGCTGCTCTCTCCACCCCGCTGTCACAAATTTTGCATACTGCAACTTTGTGACCGTGCAGCAACTGAACAGAACGCGTATCGAACAAAATATCTCCGATCGCGCCCCAGGTAGAAAAACCTACTACCTTCTCTCACCCGTGGTCTATTATGTTGCGTAGTGGTGGTCTTGATGCGACATTTAAATAAGCTATAAGTTCTGTCATTTTGTTGAATAGCTATGCGCTGCGTTGCGCCGCATATATATATATATATATATATATATATATATATATATATATTGTTACGTGGTGGCGACGTTGACGAACACAGTAGTAATACTGTGAAAGACAAAACTAACTTTTATTGGGCGAACCTGTGTCCACAAAAACAGGCTACACTTATAGCACAACGATAGCGGCGAATACAGTCGACAATCGTCGAAAATATGATCAGCGGGCCAAGCGCATCGGCTTTTATTCATCAGTCGTCGAATGTTCCAGAGTAATAGCTGGGACCCGCGAGCCTTCCACAAAGTTCTACATTATTCACGTCGCGCACACATACAATCAGATTACACAACGTTCGGTCACAGACAGCGGATGTAACCATCGATAACATTCCAGAAACTTCCGATACATGCAGGCGCTTCCTGCACTGTGCGATAACATTTGTTAGGCGGTGAACCGTGGTCGCCTGATAAAGATATGAATGAATGAATGTTTGATATTTTATGGCGCAAGGGCCAAGTATGGCCAAAGAGCGCCATGTCCGTGTTAATGAGTTTGCAGTGAAATCATGAGTTCTATGAAGTTGGTGTGACGTGGCTGTAGAGGGGCCTTAAAAATAGTCGCGCTAAAGTGCGTAAAATCTGTATAATAAGATTATGGCGATGACTTTGAGGTGTACTATGAACAATAAGACGCATTTAAAAAGAATGAGATGATGTCTAAACATATATCAGGTTATATAAGATAGGCTAGAGCACTACTGCCTCCTTAGAGGCAGTAGAGATAGGCAAGATAGGCAAGTACACGTGTCAATATATATATATATGCATATATATATATATATATATATATATATATATCTGCTAAGGTGTACTGATAGAGGTTCCTAACTTAGATAATTTCTCCAAATGCATATGTGCCCGCTGGTACAACTTGCGCTCCTAAAGGTTGTGGCTATATATACTGATGAGGTCGTTCGTATAAACATTACATGTATGATATCCCGATCATGTACTGTGTGATGCGTTGTTCCGCTTTGTTGTTTGTTACTTTCTGTACACTGCAGTTAATTACGGGCAACCTAATTTTTCAGTCGTGAGCCTTACATGTTATAAATATAAATGTCGCTGAACTGTGTGGCAATGCGGTCCTCGCCATTTGTTTTTCTTTCGTATAGCTGTTTATAATCAGCTACAAAACAGAGGCTGCCTAATTATTTCTTGGCAATGGAGGCCCCGCTTGTAAGCAAGGCAGGCCCCACCAACATTATTGAGTACGACATGCAGCTAAACTGGTGCCATTACTATCTATGGTTCCTAAATTCACTACCTGTACTAGTCATACGCACCGGCTTCTTTGTGTAGTAAAGGCAACTACCGGAGCCGTTTACTCACTGCTTTCACTAGAATCTTAGTGGCCTTTGTGATGAGCAGTGGCTAGATTTCTGTTAGTAAGTGAGTTGACCTTTATTCGAAAAACGTACAGTGGACGCCGCTCTCTCGCTGAAACAAGTTACGTAATTATCTGTAAGTGGTTTTCGCAATAAAACATGCTTTCTTCGTGAAGCCAAACAGCATCCGATGTTCCATTTGATCAAGGAAATGCGTCTTAATTTCTAGACGGCTTGCTTTTCACACACGAATATAAGAAGCACTTAAGCCTACGGCATGAAACTTGTACGGCGTTAGTCGCAAGTCGACCGATACCCTATAGGGTGGTGCGATCTCGTGCAATGCATATTAACACAAGAGTGGGACACGTACAGTGCTGAACGTTTGAAACGCTATACTCATTGCGACGCCGATGCGCGCTGGGGACACCGAGCTGACGGAATTTTGTATCACATGAAAACGAGCCTGTGTGCGATTCATTGTGACTGCATTAGCGTCCTCAGCGCTCATCCAGTGTTCAAGGGTGTTACATAACGCGCCGGCGGCCACGCGTTTTGAGTATCACTCGTCAGTCGTCGAGCACTGTATAAAGCAATCTGCGGCAGGTTTACCTTAGTAGTTGGAAGTCGAAGTCATTCTGCACGTGAAGTGATTTAAGTACC